>NC_028355.1:2508603-2601016 GCF_000741045.1 Vigna radiata var. radiata
ATTTTAGTATATAAAATAAAGCTTTTGATGTGGAATTAAGTTTTTTAATTTAGATTTTTTAATTGAATCATAAAATAATAAGTGGGAGGAATTAGGGATTTAACGACACAACGAGGATGGCGGCAGCGCCTCAATCAGAATGCTTCCACTCAACCCCTCCTCACTCTCCAACCACCATCGGAAGAGCTTCCCTCTAGCTAAAGTTTTTATACCAACGCCTCCATCGACGTGGAAGGCCGCCGATGAGGTTCCCTTTGATGCGCTCACCTTTCTTCTTGTTTTTCTGTTTCTGTGCAGCGGAATCGTGGCGGAGCAAAATCACCGACAGTCGTCGACCTCCCCTGTGAGGGCGGCCTCGCCTTCGTCGTCTAACGCCTCGGTTGAAGCCGTCTTCTTCGGATGCAATGATTAGGGTTGCGAAAGAGGTTTTGAGTTCCAAGGGTGTTGGAAAGTTGATTGGTTTGGGATCGATGCCTGTGAGTGGGAGGAACATTTGGTTGATGAATCAAATGGGTCTGATTGCTGGTGATTTGGGAATGACGAATTGCAAGGCTAGCGAGTTGGTGGGATTTGATGATTATGCGCAATGTATTTTGCCAGGAAAATCTTGCGAGCCAAAGAGGTTTCTCCTTTCTCTCTCTTTCTCCCCTTCGTCAATGCCTTCTCCTCTCACTCTCACAACAGGTGTTATCAGATGATGAGAAACGATCCATATATGACAAATTTGGAGAGGCTGGACTTAAAGTTTCTGGAATGGGGATAGGGGTAAGTTACCTCTGAGTTCTCAACAAAGGATTTCTCTGTTATGCCAGGTTTTCAGCAATCCATTTGATTTGTTCGAATCATTGTTTGAAGGCATGAATCGCAGTGCAGGTTTCTGGTTCTGTAATTTCTTATTTGCAGGTTGTCTGCCTCTATATGATATTATCAATGGATATTTCATTCCCTTTTTGCATTTTCCTCCATGGGTGAGTAAGGCGAGTGAATAGGGTTGTTTTCGGAGAAGACGAAGAGAGACGGTGGACTCATGCTGGCGGCGCATGCTGACGGCTAGGGTTAGGGTTTCTGTGGAGAAGACGAAGTTAATAGGTGAGAATTTTTTTTTTAATGGAAATTTTTTATGGTAAGAAATTACTTTTCTACGTGTAATTAACACATAATCCATTTAATTTAATACATAATGGCACGAATATAAAATTATTTACAGATCAGCACAGTGCCAACGGCATTAGTGGCTAGTTAACGGAGAGGGCTTTATTGTCTCAAATTTACAAATATTGGGATGCAATTGGAACAAAAAAAAACATGAGGACCTAATTGAGAATGAGGAACAAATATAAGGAATAAAACATATATTTAATTTTTTCTGTGTGAATATATTATTTATTTGGCTTAATATCACATCATTTAACCTCCTAACATATTAAAAAATCTAACCTCCACGATCAACCACCACCACGCATCTACGTCATTGAACCCTAAATAAAAAACCTTTGATTATGAGCTTTATAACAGTGTTAATTAATGTTAATTCTCCAAACACACAGATGATAACACAAGTTGATTAAGAGAGTTATAATGTGAATGTGATTCTCCACTTCTGCCTCAGAAAACTGAAAACAAAATACAAAAAATCATATTTCAAACTTCCAAAACAGATTTGCACCAAAACAATTGATAAATATTTTATTAATAGTTATTTTTAAACTTTATTACTATGATGAGTGATAATAGAAACGCATGTGTTGTTATTTTAGATAATAAAAAATAATAAAATAATAATAATTATTATTATTATTATAAAATTAAATCTAAATGATTTTTATAATTTTATTGCAAATAATTTGTATTTACTTTGTATGTAGTCTTATAATTAAAAAATGATTAAATTTTAAAATCTATTCAAATAAAATAAAACGAATAAATTTTTAAAATAAAAAAGTTACTTAAAAAAGATAAAATTAATAAAATAATTATTTGATTAAAAAAGTTATTTAAAGAACAAGTTGAAAAATAAATATAAAATTTCTTTTATATATAGGAACAAATTATGTCGCAAAACATGTAAATTAACTGTTTAAATAAATTAATGAATAATTAAAATCGAGATACTTTCACAAATTATGTATTCTATAACTATCTATTTATTTTTCTTCATAAGATATTTATAAACATTATAGAAAACGAACATTATTTTGTTAGAAATTTACTATTGATAAAAAAAAGTAGTAATTATATTTACCATTTTTATTAAAAACTACATGAAGCCTTGTCATACCGACCACATATAAAAAGATTCTTTATACCAAATAAAGTATTTTTTTGTTCTTTTTATCTCCAATTAAAACGTGTGGTAAATGAAATTTATAATTAGCAAATTTTAATTTTGTTATAAAAGTTAGATAGTTATCCATTACGAATCAAAGTTTTATATGATGATATGCTAAGTGAACTTCCTCGTTGAATGCCAACCACTAATTCATCAATATATTTCTAATTTTAGTAAGATAAATATTTTTCTTATTATGGACCGCATGTGTGGTCACGGTTTACCTGTCAATGGGTAATTTCAACCACAAGTTTATTAAGATATTTTAAAGGGTTTGTTTATTAGTTAATTATTTATATAATTGCATTAACTTTAAAATAAGAATTATCAAAAAAATGAAAGGCCTTAAGCTTGTTGCATCCTTACCAATAATATTTTCTATTAATTTATTTAAGTGTAAGAGTTAAAAAAAATCGTATTTTAAAATTAATAGTGTTAGAACGATGAAATTTAGTTATTTTAATAATAAAAATTTAAAGTGTAAATAAATTTTTTATAAATGACCATCACTATTCTAAATTATATTATTTATCTAAAACTCTCTTATAGCACTTCATTTTGCATAAATTTTTTAACCATCTATTTAAATATTGGAGATTATCAGAGTATTTCTTCATAAAAGCTCTTTATTTTTATTTGTTTGGTTTTTCAGATAAAGTAAATTAGTTTTTTGCTTCTTTTTTGTTAGTCTTATTTGTTTTTTTATGTATGTGAATTGTTCTAGTTTACATGTAGAATCTAAGTTTTTTATAAGAGTCTTTATTAAATAGTGATATTAATGGTGTGTCTTAATCGTGTTTTCTTATTTAGGAGCATATATGGTTTTTTGTGTATTTGAAGTTGTTTAGGATTTCTAGAATTGTTTAGTCATCTTTTAGGTAAGGAAAACTAATTATCTTGTTTTAGAACTTTAGATGCTTTAAGAATGTTAAATTGCATGTTTAATTTATTTATGGTTGATTGATCTTTTATATTGGTGCTTCAATTGTTGAGTAACCTAAATGTGTGCATTAGTTGTGTATTGTTTGAATTTGTCTAAATTCGTGTTGAATTGAGGAATTGATGATTTAACTATTTGAGAAAGTTGGTATGCCCTCTATAATTAAAATTGTTTTTGAAACAAGCACTAAATCAGGACTACCAATTTGATCATTTGAATAGGACATTGGTTCCCTAAATCACATAATTGAGTTTGTTATTATCTAGTATGGTGTTGAGCGTTATTGGTGCAGCTTTGAGCAACTGGTGTGTCCTTGAGAGCAAGCTTGACTATGCAAGTTTAGAAGAATCTTTCTAGACCTCCGAGTGTCCCTTTTTACCTTTAAGCGGTGGCAGGACATTTTTTGAACACCATTTTTCACTACAAGTTTGGTACAGTTTTAATTTAGGTCATTGAGTGATAGAATGACGTCGTCGAGCAAAATATTTTATGAGAAAAATGGCGTTGTGCGCCAAGACTACCATTGAGAACTAGGACTACCGATGTGTCAGGATTGCCACAGAGTGTAACCTTTTGCGAAAGATTTAGCGTTAAGTGCTCTATTCTGATTTGTGTTAAGTGGTTTTACCGTGGTTTCTATGTATGTTTAATATGGATTGTGATGTTTCATGGATTAATAACATGGTTGTGAACATGTATGGTGAATGTTGTGAAAGGAATTTCAAGGAGAAGTTTCTTTTATGACTTGCATTGATGTATGAATTTCGTATTAAGACACTTTAATAACCATCTATCCTCAAGTAGATAAGGGTGGAGTATGTGGTGAAAGAAACATAAGGTCCCAGTTTCGGGGTTTTACTTTGGCCGAAGACGGAAACGAACTAACCTTGTGTGTGATAAGGTGAAACCATTTGCAATTATTCTATAGAGTAGTTGAGATCACCATGAGCGCATAACTTACTAAAGTCTAATATCAATACATGTATTTGGATGATCAAGTCTAGAATAAATGATTGTATGTCTTAGAATTTGTTAATGTGAATGTTATTTATGTTAATATCTCTATATATGTTATATAATTGTCTGTTTACTACATTAGCTTACCATTTATTCTCTGTTTATTCTTCTTTGTCATTATCACTTTAATAGTGTGAGTAGACGAGGGTGTTTCGATAAATCCAATGCATGATGAAAGTGGTATTGAAACTTAGAATTAAAGAATTTGTTTCCTGATTATATGAGTTTTTGAAAAATTTATTATATTTTTTATTCCACGTAATGTTGCTCTTAGTATAGGATCTTACTTTTAAAATTTTGGTGTTATAGATCTATTTGAAATACACATATGTATATATATTTTTATATTAAACGTGTGATGTTTTTTAGTAGTTAAATATTATTAAAATGAGATGTTAGGTTATATTTGTTATCATTCTTGTTTAAACATCATGTAAAAAATAATAATTTGGCTATTTTTACAATTATTTTACTCAATTATAATAATGATTATAACAATAATATTTTGTAATTTTAATTTTATTTTAACATATTTTTTATTATTTCTATTTAATTTTATATTATATTTATTTTTAGAGGTAAAATTACAATAATCTAATTTTATCTATTAAAGTTTTTTTCTTTTTTTTTTAAAGTTATCATACATATCATATCATTTAAAAATTTTCACAAACTTTATCACAAATTCATTCAAATCACACTATGTTTATTTAAGCCAAATAGCTTCATAATCCTCTCAAAATCAATTAACACTTTTTCTCAAATCCTCTCCTCAATCCAAAACCAAGAAAACAATTAATTAATTAATTAGAGTATCAATAAATAACATAAAGTAGAAGCACTTAAATGGATTTATATATCCTTTTTAAAAGAAAAGAAAAATAAGAAATTGTTGGTTGAACGTACTTATCAACCTTATTATTATTCTGAAAAAAAAAAACAATATTAGAAATGGATGGAGAGGAAAGTTGATTGCATATTCCATTAGGTACCTACGAGTCTTGTCACGAGAGGCTTGGTTAACCTAAAAACTTTAGGTCTAACTATGACAGGGTTTGGAGACTCCATGGAATTCATAGCATGCTCATTTTCAGACAACCATGGAGATTCAACACTAGACATGCTACTACTTCTTCTCACATTCTTCTTTTCTTCTACCTTCTTGCTCAAATACGTATTCCAGTACTTCTTTATCTCGTCTTCACTGCGTCCTGGTAATCTTCCTGCAATCATTGACCATCTGTGCCACATACGCTTACTCAAACTATCAATCAATCACATATTTTATTTTTTATTTTAAAATCAAAGAAAATGGAGAAGAAAAAAAGCAATACCTATTCCCCAAGAGTTTATGCAGTTTGATAATGAGTTCTTGTTCATCCCAAGAAAAGTTGTCTCCGGGGATGGTTTGCTTGAGATAGTTCAGCCATCGATGTTTGCAACTCTCACCACATCGTTTCAACCCTATTCGGCACAAGCCAAAGAGAATCAAAATTCAGAATTTTCTTTTTGAAAAAGATCGTAATTCTTTGGATATATATATGTATACCAGCTCTTTGGGGAAGGTCCGTCCAATTTCCTTCTCCAGTGAGTTGAACATAGTTCAAGAGGATTTCGTCTTCGTCAGAAGACCATGCTCCTTCTTTTTCACAGCACTTCTTGGTTTCCATGGTGGAACTCAAAATGCATAATCTCTCTGTACTGTTTACTGAATTTATAAGTGTAGGGAAAGAAAGAGTTTGAAAGCGAGGAAGAGTCACTTCAGTTCACAGTATTTTACATTAAACTAACGAAAATAACATTTTAACACTTGATAATCTTCACACTGTGTCAAAATATGATTGGACGATTTTAAATTAAAAAATATTGAAGCAAGAACCTATTTAAAAAAGAAAAACTAAAATTTTTTTTAATTTGAAATCATTCAACTACATTTTGACACGTGTATAGCGTCAAAATGATGTTAAAAATATAGTGTTAAAATATCATTTTCCTCAAACTAATTAAGTAATAATACGGTCAGACACTTTTATAGTTATATCTGATACACGTACGGTATAAAAATATAAAAAAAAAATTGTATTTTTTTAAAAAACAAAATAAATATAAAAAATAATATTAAATAAATATAAAAATTTATGTATGTCAAAATATTTTTCTAATCAATTATATACTGTTAAACTGGTCTATTCGTATTTGGAAGTGTTTGTAAGTTTGTCAGTGTTTTCACCTTGACTTTTGTGTGTCATACCAAAAACGGATACAACAGAAGACACACTATACAATTGCCAATTTTTGTTCTTAAATAATATCATTTAAAAAAAATTATACAATTTGACATACGTATACATCATTTATTACAATATATTTTTTTATTCATTATTACATCTGGAATTTCGAAAAACTAAATTATGACTTTCATTTTGTATCTTTGTAAAGTAAATTAGTAAAAAGTGGATAAAAAATGAAACAAACTCTCTCATTTATTTTCTTTCCAACTGTATAACTATTTTATTTATTCTCTTTTAATTCTATAACCAAATAAAACGCATCACGTCTAATATTTTATTAAATAAACAATATATCATCAAAAGGTAACATTTAATTTATACAGTACTTAAGCCAACTAATGAAGACCTTTAAAATTGTAAGAACAAAGAATACTTGTTAGAAAATGTCATTAGATTAAAATACATCCTGTCCTGTCATTTATGTAAAGAAAAAAAAATTGTTTGTATAATATTTTGATAAAAGAAGCAGAAAAGAAAAAACATCAATACTAATGCGAAATAAAATAATATATAGTATAATTAAATATAAAATATATTTGGAAAAGGTAAAAGATAATATATTTTATATAGTGAAAATGTTAACTGATTGATATCGTGTCAGAGAAAGTTATTGACTTGAAAAGTAAAAGATAAAATTTAAAAAGTTATCATACCAATATAATTAAAATAATAATAGTATATATATATATATATATATATATATATATTGTGTATTTAGATCAAATTAAAATAATTTAATCATATAAAGTACTTATGAAACATCATTATTTAATTGAAGTTTTATGTTAAATGTTTTTTTATATTTTATGTCAAGTTCAAATCAGGTAGTTTAAAAACAAAATGTTGAAATCCTGAATGAAATTAGTACAATTAAATAATGCTAATTGACCTTTAGCGTGATTAATTTATTTTCTTATATTCTGGAAAAAGTATACTTTAAGGATCTTGGTAGTAACTATGTTTTCATGACACCAGTTGAGGATTTTGTAGAAAAATATCATAAAATCATATTAAAAAGAACATGCTTTTACGCATTTTTTAATCAATTTTTTATTACAGTATTTATATTTATAAAAAAAGGGTTTTATATCTGTGTCATGTGGAGGAATTGAATATAAAAACATGACATGTTTTATGATAAGATGACTGTAAATATGTCAATTTATTATTATTATTTGTAACTGTCTTATTGTTATAGGTTTATTCATGTTCATAAATAATCACTACTAATATTAGTTGTCTTGATATTTTTCAATATAATTTATTTCATTTTTAAAATAAGATTATCAAGATTTAAAATATGAACTTGTTATAACATTAACCATATATCTGTCTTGATGGGACAATACTTTATGGCAGATGTGTCCAATAACAACATTAAATTTGGGGACCAATGTTGCCACATATTTCTTCTTATCCTTTATGGTTGCAAAAATGGTGGGTCAAAGTTCAGTTCATTATTGGTACATACTAAGTGTAAAAGGCATAGCTTTTTAATATCTTACTTAGTAGTCGTGTCAAATAGGTATCTAGGTTCTGATCCTATCCTATATAGGTTGGGATAAAAGAAGTTCACAGGATAAAAAAAACCTTTGATTAAAAAAATTTTTAAGGTTAAAAAACTCTAAAACCTTGTGAATAGAATCAGTCCATGAACTTTTCTATTTAAAAAAACTAAATATTTAATAATAAATTTTATTTTTATAAAAAAAAAACAATTAAATGTTTCTTGTTTTTGTATTACTGACTAAATCCTCACATAAACACTTAAATTATTTACAATATAAATATATATATACACTTTTATAATTAAATTAAAATATTTATTATTTTTTATTAAAAAATACACATGCACATCTGATTTTATCTTAATCTACTAATGAAAATAACTTACAGAAAATTTGATTCACCGTAATCAAATAAAACTTAATATAATGAAAAAAAAAAATTAATTCATTGTATAAATATAATTATTGTGATTACTTTTTTTTAGTTTTTCTTTATTTTAATTTAAATTTATTTAAAATAATATGTTATAAATATCTTATTATCGATAGCCTTACTCTGTTAGTTTTGATAATTTTTCTTTTGTATTTTTCTCCTTCAACAAAAATTTCCTAATGTCATTCCTTTTACAAATAAATATTTATTTCATTAACTGCTTAATTTCAATTTTAACTTTTAATTTTTATTTTCTTATTACCCTTCATATACTTTTATTTCAGAAAAAATTTATGATTAAAATTAATATCTCCAATTTATTTTATACTAAAAAAATAACACGAAACGCTATAGATAACATAATCAAACATATATATAAATATAAGATAAATATTAAATAAACAAAACATGATATATATATATATATATATATATAAATAAATGACATAGATATTATTTAAATAAGTTTGACTTCTTGAAAATAAATATTAAAAATTGTAGTTTTTTTCGTATTTAGTCTCATATTTTTAGTTAAATTTTTAAATTTTAAATTTTAAAAAATATAAGTATCAAAATTAAAATTAAAACAAGTGCTATTATTATTTTTTACATATTCCATATATTTTGAAAAATATATATCAGTAATATTGTCTATTCATATCTAGGATAATTTATACTTTAACAATATGTCTTTTTTATGAAAAGAAATAATATATCAGTAATGTTTTAACACTCTTTTTTTTCTTTTATATTAAGTTTAAAAAAAGAAAAGAAAAGAAATATGAAAAGTATGAAAAGATGGAAAATGGAAATAGTATTTTATTACAGTAAATTTATTAATGATTAGAAAAAAGGAGATGAAAAGTTGATGCTATAGAAGACCATAATTTTAGGGATCATAAAAGCTTAACCTGATCCTACTGTAGTGCTAACCCATTTAATGGGGCTAGCGGGACTGAAAAAATGGAGACTAGCTCTATAAAAGGCTAGGACTAGCCTTGGGACTCTTGGAAAAACTGAGATTCTATTACTTAGTAATGTTCTATTGAGAAGAAGAGGAGGAAGTAAGAAAGATGGTTTTTAGTTGAAAAAAGAAACAAATAAAAGGCCCCCTATAGTGTGGGAAAAAAAAATGAAGGCTAGTTCTAAAAGACCAGGACTAGCCTTGGGACTCTTGAAAAAATTGACAATTCTATTACTTAGTAATGTTCTATTGAGAAGAAGAGGAATAAGTTAGAAAGATGGTTTTTAGTTGAAAAAAAAACAAATAAAAAGCAATTTTATTTATTATTTTAATAATTCATCATTAGTATTATTAAAATAAAAAGAATAAAAAATACATTCATAATAGAACATGAATATCATGATACATTATAAAACAAAAGAAAAATTAAATTACTATTACTAATTAAATTAGTACTTTCAAAATTTCATGTCTCGAGTGCTACTCAAATAAAATAGGTTGTGTAATAATCAAACAATAACTACATCCAAAATTATTTTCACTACGTAAATACTCCCTTTCTTCTAGATAATTAAAAAAATTATAGAATAAAAAAATGATAAGAAAAGCAAAACATAATCTATCTCGTTTATTTAATAAAATCTAAAATAATAAATATATTTCTCTTATTTTTTAAACTTGTGTAACATATTTATTTCGCTAAAATAATTATTTTGCCATTTCTCACATTTCCTTAATCTCTCTCTCTTCATTGTCATACATACACTACAAACTACAAGATAATTACACGAGTCTCTATTATTTAAATTTTCTCTCTCTCTCCACCAATATTAAAAAGAACAAAAAGATAAAAAAAAAAAAAAACATAATATATTCACACCAACAAATTTATACAATTTTTTTTTCACATTTACTTTTTCTAATAATCACATTATTCTTAAAAAGACATATTATCCTATAGATGAAATGAAGATTATAAAAAAAAAAAAAAACTGTTTTCTAAAAACAAGAAAAAAAAAACAACATTTTATTCTCTTTACATTAATCCATCCACAAAACGACAAGCATTCGTTTGTGTTGAAGATACCAATCTCAAAAGACCTATTTATTCTCACAGTCACTGCATTCTCACCTTCTCTCTCCCACGAACCTGACAATGCATATCACTTTTCCCCCCTCATTCGTCTGAAACATCACATTCATGACAAAAGGAAGCCACCACCATACATTTTCTGTATGGTGATGTTGTTGAATGAACACATACATTTTCTGGAGAATTTTCTTTGCTTTCTGCATATTATTTGGTATATATCCTTCATGAATACTATCAACATGTTATCAATTTGCTTTATTTTCTTAGTTGATCTTCTTCTCAAATGTGTAGATATATATGACAGTCAACAACATTCAAAAAAGTTACTAAAGATAATACTAATACAATTTAGTAATATTTTATCAAATAACCACATGTTATATTCTTAATATTTTTATATATTAATAAAATATTTATAAAAATGTTACTTCAATTTAATGAATTCTTTTAGTAAAATATAATATTCCCGAAATATTTTTAAAATTTTGTAGTAACATTTTTTTCAATAGAGGAAATTAATTAAAATGTTGTTAAATACATTTAATATTTTTAGAGAATCAACATTTACAAAATAGAATTCAAATATACTAAAGGATAATTCAGTATATACAAAGATCTTTTTCTAGGCGACCATCTGGTCTTATCATTTCCAAGATAAAGAATAGAGAATCTGTTCTATAATAAAATCAAATTAAAGACACAATTTGGTTGCATAAATTAATCTTTTAATTAGATTCTGGTTATTTCCTCCCTTGTTAATACCAAGTCAAAACAAAATTTAATTATAAATAATATTTGTTTTAAATCAAAACTTTATAATACTGTAGAGTACAATATCTAATTCAATAATTAATTAAAAAATTTTATAATATACCTTATCACGAATAGTGAAAAAAAGAGTGTATGTGAACCACAATATTTTTTACATCTTGAATATTTTCAAATTTAGGACTATCACTCTTAAAAAATAGTTTTGTAATTAAATAAAAAATGTTTAGATAATTATATAAAATACTAGCTTTCGTGGATTTTAATAGCTTTAGTGATATTGGTAAGACATAAATAAAGACGGTTTATATTACGATGTTTTTCATTAATATAATTACATAGCTTTTCAAAACATTAAGTTTATAAAAATAAAAAAAAACAATGTAATACAATAAACTTTAAGTAAATAACCGTATATCTCTACACTATTCTAAAGTCAGATCACGACTAAGTTCCTCACTTGCAATATTCTCTACTCTTAGATAATACTTAATCATAACATATAATTAAACAATTACAAACCAAGATAAAATTGTCTATTTAAAAAGGAAAAAGAAGTACACTAAAAATATAAAAGTTAAGTAAATTATATATCACAAACTTATTTATTATATACATCATATAAACAAACTATGATAACAACCTCTTAAATATTTTGTTTATTGAATTAAACGTGAAATATATTTTCTAGGGCATAAGGATCTCAATAGATTTTGACTCATGAACCATGATTCTATCCAATCTTCCTCTATGATAAATTTAGTTAACCTAAAACAGTAAAAAATGATCAATTCATAACTAAATTCCATTATAAGAATCTAGACTCTCACTAACTATACATCTTACTCTATATGAGTTAGAATATCTAATAAAGTCAAAATAATATCTTTTCGAGTTCATACTCAATACACCTAACACAATAGTGAAATGTTTTCTCTCTTGAAAGTCATTCCACATAAATCACATTTCAATCACATACTATCATCTCATTTAGCATTAACCACAACTAACATACATTCACATATATTCTTTTATCAACACACATTTTCTGTCAAGCACTCATTAAAGATAATAAAGTCACACCTAGCACCCTAAACTTTCGTTCAACACAACTCAAACAGGAGGATCCTCGGAATAGTAGCAATCATCGCAAGTGAAGTGGTTTCACACGTACCACTTTATCAATACACTTTATCAACACTCATTGTCGTCTCCGTGTCGTTACCCTCTCTTTGTCGCCTTCTCATCGGTCATCCTTGGCTCGCTTCGATTGTCTCCAGGAAACTCTTCACCGTCTTCTCATTGTGGTCGAGCTTAGGTGAATATATCACTCTTCCCGTCGTTAAATACATATTACTATTTATTATTTATTTATCTCATGTAAATTTTGTTTTTGATCTTACACACTTGTACACATGCTCACACAACATACATACATATACACACATGAAATTTTTTAAAAGAAAAAAGAAAAAAAATGAATATAAAATGTTAGGGACTATACAAAGTCCGTGATAAAAATTATCCTTCAGGAAACATAGATAAACTATACCTATTATGAAAAAAGAATCTAAATAAATATATAGAGATAAAATTTCAAACAACTTATAAAAGTCAATTTTATATACTTACAAAAATGCAAACACTTGTGTCATTTTTAAGAAACCACTCATTGACCTAAGAAACCACAACAAACTAAAATAAAATTACTCTTTAACCAAAGTATATGAAAACTCTCATTCCAAGTATATTTCAAAGCATAAATGACTCTTATAAACTCTATAGATAGAAGTTTGCGGCTAAAAAGGCTAAAAAGCTATCTATATATTCAACCCCGACTTCTTCTAAAACATGTAGGTAAATTAAGACAACACCTAGTTGCAACATCAATATTATTTTTAAATCAATTGACAAATAGAACTATTGTAATATTACATCCATAAATGAAACCACCTTCTAATTTGAACATTAAAAAAATATAACAAAAAAGAAATAAAAAATAATTATTTATATATTTCTTATACTTATTCTAAATAATATGTTCCAACTTCTTAATATTTGAAAATAAAAAAAATTATATCCTAAAATTTACTATGATCTTTGATCCTTCAAATCATATATATAATTACAATATATAGTCACTTTTTTAATCATTTTAAACAAATAAGTACAATACGACTTCATAAATTAAACAACAAAATTGAAAGAAGAAAATTACAAATCTTACTACTTACACTTAAAATTTGAATGCGCATGTTGTCATAAACAAAGCTAAACATAGTAAATATATATTTTTTTGGAATTGAATATTAACGAACATATGCAAACCAACCATGGTTCACATTAAAACTATATAAGACAGACCACTTAATTATGAATATAGCAGTTTTTATGTATTTGTCAGTCAAAACAAAATTTTAAATTTATTATTCTACCTTAAAAAAATTTAATAAGTCATTTATAAACCTAAAAATTATAAAATAAGTAAACAATCACTAAATTATTAATTGAATTATAACAATTATATTAAATAATACTCTTTTTGCTAGAAACAATTTTACTTCGAATCTCATTAATCAAACTGAAAATTTTTATCTTTAAGAGTTCTAATCATTAACCCAAATAAATAAAAAAAATACTAATTAAAACTAAATAACTTCGTTATAACATGAATTAGCAAACCTTCTTATTAAATTCTAAAACATATAGAGAGGTTCAAGCACTCGTATGCATGCCCTATATAGTGCTGTGCCAGTGGGTGGTGGTTAGCCTGTTACAATCAACAAACCTTTAAAAACATAATTACAATTCCGTCCAGAAAAAAGTAATTGAAGATACCAATTTACATATACATTTGTCAAACCCTAAATCACGAAAAGCATGATTCCAAAACAATTTTCTCTCTACGTAAGACTGATTATCTTCTTTTATATATATATATTAATTATCGTAAGTAAAAAACTGTAAATGTTAATATTCTAATCAACATAAAAGACGGGACAACATGTTACAAATTATTTTAATTAGCTATAATTTTGTCGGTGCATACTTATAAATAATATAATTTTCTGGATAAATAAACACAACTCGTGTAAAACGCTCAAAGAAATGAAAGAATATAATACTAAGATATACTTTATAAATTGGATGTGAAAGTATCTTATCCAATGAAAAAGACACGGTTATCATTATTAATGCCTTCCGATCTGACTGAAAAACAAACAAACACTTCCATTTTTGTTTTCTCTAACTTTAATGCACGATGATGCTGAGTCTGCAAACTCGTTTACCGTCGTTTTCCCTCGTTTTCTCTCCGTTCAAACCCTATTCTCCACCCTTCAAATCCAAACCCCGTTTCTCGACGATCAGAATGTCCTCAGGCCAAAGTGTCGTGGAGCACATTGTCCTCGTCAAGGTCAAAGGTGGAACGGAGCCTAGCAAGGTCAGCGCCATGGTCAACGCCATGAACTCGTTAGCCTCCATCGACGGGGTCCTGAACCTCACCGCGGGCCCACTTCTCCGTAACGGACCCACCACCGCTTTCACCCATATGCTCCACAGCCGCTACCACTCCAAGGATCACCTTCAAGCCTACAACGTGCACCCGACCCACATCGCCGCCGTCACCGGCTTCATTTTTCCAGTCTGCGAGGACATCATGGTCGTCGACTGGGTCGGCGCAAAAACGATCCTTAATCCGTCGGCGACGGGATCGGGCCTCCGCGTGAGGTTTTTGAAGCTGAAGGGGGGCGGTGGCGACGACCACGACGAAATTAAGGTTAAAGATGAGGTTTTGAGTGTGGTAGGAGGAATGAAGGAGGGTGTTGGAGAATTGTCTTACGGCGAGAATTTCTCGCCGGAGAGAGCGAAGGGGTTCTCGATCGCTTCGCTGTCTATTTTCCCAGGACGGAAGGAACTGGAGAGTGTGAACTTGGAGGAAGGGTTGGAGAAGGTTGTGGAACATGTGGAGGACACCATTGTTGTTGACTATGTGGTGCCTTAGACTTTGACTCTGTTTTTGTTTCCACTTTTGTTACTGTTTTACACTTCAAAGTTTTTAATTTTTTTAATATCCACTTTTAGTTTCTAATTTATAAAAAATATAATAATCAGTTTTAGTCTTAATATATATTTTATTGATTTCGTTAATTGTTAAGACTGATTGGATACATTTTTTTTATAATTTAAAGATTAAAAATTGACATTTTTAAAAGAAAAGTTAAAGAGAACATCAATTTATAACTTAAGAAAAAAAAAATTTAATCTTTGAATAATCGGTATGGCTGTAATAGAGAAAAAAAGTAACATGAGAATATCCAGTGTGAAGTTTTTTCAATATTGTAGTAACAATGGACTCATTTATTTGTTGAACAGTGATGAATGTTTTTCAATTTTGCATAGAGAAAAAAGCATTGATAAGTGCTTCAAATGTGTAAAGGGCTGCGAGGACACATTGAACATATGGGCTTGTACAACTGCGGCCCATGACAACGACTTAGTCAGAAACGTATTTAAAATTATATTTCAATCTAAACGTATTTAAACATACGTCTCATTAAATGTGTTTCAATTTCAAAAATGCATTTAAAATTATACAATCTCAAATGAATTATAAATTATATGATTTAAAAAAATATGTAATTTAATTCTGTAGTTCAGAATGTATTTTTAAATTATGAAATTCAAAAATATATTATGGATTATATAATCTAAAATATATTTTTGAAATGGATAATTTTAAATATTTTTTTAGTTTTAAAATATATTTCAGATTATGAATAATACAATCTAAAATATATTTTTTAATTTCAAATTACACAATTGAAATTTATAAATTTATAAATTATTTAGTTCAAAATATTTTTAACCTATTAATACTTTTTTCTTTTCCAACCTCAAAAGATAAAAAAAATAAATAAAATAAAAGGAAATATTCAGAAGATGCTAAGCGAATGGCTAGACTTAAATTAGACTTAATATACAATGGTCTAGATTCTCAAAATATATAATCATTAACTGTGCTACATTTCACTCAATTTTTAATTTTCAATATTTTCTACATAAAAAAAAACAATTTAAAATATATTTTAAAACATTTACTCTTTTATAAAATTTAACTATAATATTTAGTAACGACAAAAGATACTTTTTTTTAAGAAAGAAATTGTGACTCATTGAATTTTTATATTGCAAATCTTAATATATTTTAACAAAATGAAAAGTTACATATTTAGTTTGGTAAAATTTAATAAAAAAATATATAAAAAACACATTTTCTTCAGTTTAATAAATTTCATTGATTGAAAAAAAAAACTTTTTACATATTTTTATTTGACGAAAAAGCGATTTTTTTATCATTCACTAGATATGAATTTAACCAAAATCATTTATTTCGCACACCAAATTTATCAAACCCATTTAATATGCCGATTTCATAAACTAAATTTTAATGAGATATAATCGTTTACCTATTCCTACTTATTGCATCGTTAAACCATAAATAATTTTATATTTTGGATTTTGTGTTTTATATTCCTACTTGTTCAATGCAAAATGAATTGGGATATTAATTATTAGTCACTTAACCATTTTCTGGACTGCAAATTAAACTATACCGACAAATTTTAATATAAGCGAATTGATAAATAATCAACTAATTTAAAAAATGAGAAACACAGTATTAATAATTTATATTCTTTCAAAAAATTAATTTAATTTTTTAATATATAAAAAGTACAACAATTTTATCTTGCCATGAAATTTTGAAGAATCGTTTTATTATTAAATTTTATTCTCAAAGGAGAATTCAATAATACTACAGAACAAATTATTTTGTTATTAAATTAAAATATTTAATTTTGACATTCCATTCATAGTATAAATATTACATAGGAGTAATTACATGATTAATAAAATAAAACTGTCAACAATATGAGAAATTATAAAACTTCATTATAATCATTTGACGTGAATAAAAAAACAACTTCACTAGGCTCAAAACTATGAATAAGAATAATCATCTAAACAACCAAAAGAAGCATAATTGTTAAAGATATAACTATTAAAGCTATTATGCATCAAGGCTGTCTCCACCTAACATTTGTTCTACAGTCACATCATCTTCCTTTGTTCACACTCATCATAGTCGACATACAAACAAGCAATAACACCCAAGCACAACAAAAAACAAATAAGCTAATGATACAAAACAAATCATAATACACATTAACATTTCATACATGAATCATATTGCACATAAAACAATCCAAACATCTTATTCATGCCAAGACCTAGACTAGAATATCTAGATTTAGTATGAATGTTGAGCTATGGCAGGTTGCGCACTTGTAGTACGTCTACTGGATTGCAAAGCCATTATTAATTTCACCCTACTACACTCACAAGGTTAATCTAGACCGTGTCTTAGGCCATACTTGAAGCACCTAGACTAAGACCTCATGCTACTATCATCACATGTACCAAATTTCTATATTTAAGAATGAATGATCATTAGAGTTTTAGGATAACCCCAAGATTGAGCTCCCTACATTCGTACCATCAACACTGTGATACAACTATTAAGAATCGTCCTTAGGACTCTTTCACACCTTATTCCATTCAATTATATGTTCCAAACATTACCATAAATCACACAACAAACTATTATAACTTTTAACATCATACACATAAAAGAAAGGATTCAAAAACACTTAAGAACACAGACACATTCACCCAACAAGATCCAAAATAGCAAGCTCCCCAAGCTCTCAACCTCTGGAACTCACTACTAGAACTCTCCTAAACTCATCCAACGAGACCATTTTGCTCGCCCATCTTGACTGCGTAATTCTACAGCACAAACATTGCATAATTAGCATGCCTAAACCACCAATAACTTATTCTAGTCATTTTTACCAACTTATAACACTCCTATATTGAATTATAAACTATTTTAGACCTATACAAAAGTGTTAAATCCAAATCAAACTAGTTATCAACTAATTTACCACAAGATTTCACTTACAAACATCTAAGTTCTTCCATTGGAGACCAAAATTGAAGTCTACAAGTTCTAACTCATTTTTAAGTAACTTAAAAACTCTAACAAGTCAAAAATGACTTACCAACACACCCCAAACCTTTTATTTGGACACGGAACATATGATTCACAATCTCATTAGTCTAAACCCCAATATGCACTTAAAACCCACCTAAAACATCACCAAAAATACTACTAACTCTTTCTAACTAGATTTCAACTAATTAATCACTTTAACAAGTCTTAATTCACCTCTAAATATACTTTAAAACTGAATTTACTCTTTTTAACCTTTATCTTAAAAACTCTTGTACCAAAACCTCATATTTTGACCAGGAACACCTACTACTCCACCTAGTTCTATTGTTCTTTAATTTTAACCAATCTCAACACAACCAAGAATATCTCAACAACTCAAAACATCACAATTATAAATTTATCACTTAGTCATATAAGTCCACAATCATCATGTGATCAAGCACAAGTTCACAACAATAGTTCACAATAGACAACAATTTAAATATAAATAGTCAACATTCACATATCACACATCCTAAATACTATCAATTCATATTTTATAATTTAACATAATACAATTACTAGCTTTCCTTATCTCACAAAAGAACTACTATAGCTCTCAAAACGCCCAACAGTTACTTCAAATGTAAAAAACTTTAGAAACACTTACAGGTCACTGAATTGTGATCGGAGTGAATCCTTGGGACTTCAAATTAAAAAAGAACCAAAAATAGAATACCAATGAAACATGTGAAGAGGTTCCTAAATATGATCCTGAACAAAAACAAAAAGGAAAAAAAGTAGAAATTTACTTACTCTAAACCAGAAATTGATCGAGTAAGAGTGAATATTACTCCGTTACGATCTCCTAGACACTTTCTGATCATCAAATCAATGATCGAGAAGTTAGATTTTTTAGAGAAAAGGTAGAGAAACTCAAAAAACGAATTTTAGAGAAATAATTTGTGTTTTGAGTAATGAGACGGAATTTAAAATTTTTTATTTATATTATTAAATTATTTTAAAACTAAAATACTTGATCTTATTTATTAAAATATATATTACCTCTAATGCTCTCATTTTTAAGTTTTTAAATAATAGCTAATTTTAAATTTTTTAATATTTTTGTTTTATTTCAAAATTTGAATTCACAACTTCCCACGGATTTAATTAAGCATTTATCCATTTAAAAAATCTGAAACCTGGGAGAATAAATTCACTGGGTTTGATTTATATATGGTAGTTTGGCTAATTATTAGATGTTCACATTAGAAATTTTTTAATTAATATTTCAGCAAAAAGACATGACACTTTTTTTTTAAAAATTTTTCTTAACTAAGCATAAGCATATTTTTAAAGGTTGGGCGCGTAGAAAATCAGAATAAAGTAAGTCTTTAAGTTTCAAACGATTTGAAAGGCATATATATGAAGTGAAATTATTTAGGAATTGAATAACGAATAAGATGCATGAACAATATTACATGCATTAAACATGATATTTGACCCTTTCCATGTAATTGATATGCATAGTTAAAAACAGTAGATCATTCATAGTCAAAAACAACCTAGAACAATTAATAGGGGAAGGTTTGAAGTTTTTATTTCATTATGCATTAACTATTATATAAAGTTTAATTAAGTTTTAAATATTCCATTAACTTAGAATTTTTTAGTTGAGTTTTTTTATCAACTCAATTTTTTTATATTTTTAATTGAGTATTAGTTATTTAATTTTTCAATTAATAGTTATATTTTTAAGAAATATGAAATTTTGTAATTAATATAATATTATAATTAATATAAAAAGACAAACAACTTTTACTGTTTTCATTAAAAAATATGTTAAATAACAAAAATCATCTTATCAATAATGGTAAAAGGGAATATTACTTTTCCAGTTGGTGATGATGATAAAAGTTACTTATTGTTTTATATTAATCGGAATATCAATTTTATATTAATTATATAATCTTATATTTGTTAATATATAAAAATAAACAAGAAAAATCACATAAGAAAATAATAATAATGTCACTTAGTTGATAAAAGTTTAAATGATATAAAATCAATTTAAAAGTATAAAATTTTTGAATATTTAATTGACAAAAAAAATAATAGAAACTTAATTTAAAATAATCAAATGTATCATTATCTTAAACCTTAATTATGTCATTATTTAATTAAGAAAGAATTTCAAAGATATAATTAAATATTGAAGATTGCTAATTAATAAGGTTAGGAGTGTGATGGATTGAGTTTGCATGCTAAAATATCATCAATGCAAATATATGTATTTCTTAATCAAATGATTAACGTTGTTTAACGAAACAAGAAGAAAATTAGGTTTTACTTTCGTGATAAATTGAATTATTTTCAATTGAGTCTTTATTAAGTTTTGTTACATCTATTGAATATTTAAAATTTTGATATTTTTTATGAGTTAATATCATCTATTTATTTCTATTTGAGTAATGTGATTATTATTTTTCATTGACTAAGATATGCACTAGCGTAAAATGCTCATTTAATGTTTTTTTTTATATGTTTTAGTTTAAAGAAAAATTGAAGATTATTATAATATGATGTTATTTTTAAATTTATTAAAAATGTTTAGATTTCAATTGTAATAAAACAAGAAATATATACACATTAGAACCAATGCTTAAAAGTTCTTATTAATTTAAAAAAGTGTTACTGAAAGTTTTTATTTAATTTTAAGACAGATATTTAGGCTTTAGTTGTTTTTAAAATAGGAGCCTAAACATTTGTTTAAGGTTTTTTTATTTTTTTATACACATATAAAGATCCAAAACATATAAAGTTTGTATTAATTTAAAAAAATTTATTGATATTTTTTTAATTAATTTTTAGACAGAGGTTTATGTATAAAAGAGTTACATGTTATTGTATTTTTTTTTCAAACACTCACTATAGAGAACATGTGTTTGCACTATTAAGTTATAATTAACATTAATTGTTTATCAATAAATGTTTAGTAAAGTGGCTCGTGGTATGTGTATTGTATTTTATTATTATTTATGTTAACTAACCTCGTATTTCAAACATTTAAATTCTGTAAAGGTTTTTAGAATAAAATCTTTTGTATATATTATTTTTAAAAAAATTCTTTTTTTTTTTATTTTGTTTTGGGAACATGTGAAGCTAGTACCATAAAAAAATTAAAACAAAAGTTTGATGCATGATTTAACTTTTTTTAGTGTCCGTGTTGATATGTGATAGTATGTTATCATATTATGTTACGATTACGTTCTAATTAAATGTTATTTTTACTTAATATTAAATTGATAAAATTTGTTAGATATTTTATATTAATATAATTTTAATATCACGGTATATTATAACATATATAAAATAAACTTCTATACCTATGTATTAAAATATTGGCCAGACTCTAAATTTGATCAATCCAACCCAATTTAAATCAAACTCAGTTTAACTATATTTCAATTAATTATGAGTTTAGTTTGAATTTATTTCAATTACAGATTATAGTTATGTTTAGTATCATATTCATCATTTCCAAAATTAATAATAATTATTCTTACATTTTCTCTCTCTCTAATGTAACCCTAATCCAAACCTTAAACTAGCTTATTTGATAGCAAACATTGATTATTTCTTATCATTTGTGCTCACTCTATATCATTGTTTATTGTTGCTATTCATTAAACATCATCATTTATCTAATTAGGTGTCATAGTTCAACTAGTCTACACTTCATTTTCTTCTTTATTATTTCTTTCATTTTCCACTTTTAATATTTTATTATCTATTATTCATGTTTATCGTGCATTTTAAGTAATTATTAACTTTGTGTGATACATATGAAATAAGTCGTCGTGGACATGGGTTGTGTTTTTCTTTTTTGGTTTAAACCTTTTTTTGTTCCTAAGTTAAGTTATGATGTTCATTTTAGTCCCCGTTTTTTAAAATGTCAACTTTTAGTCCCTATGATATAAAAAATGTATCAAATTAGTCCTCATGACAGCACTTAATGAACAATAAATCACAAGTTTTCATAACTCGGTATCCAATATTTTGTGATTTGTTAACGGAAGATGTTATGAACAACAAATCACTTAATGAAAAACTTGTGATTTGTTAACGGATAGGACTGTTTTGATACATTTTTCATATCATAGGAACTAAATGTTGACATTTTTAAAATTGGAGACTAAATCAGACCTTAACTTAGGTAAAAAAAAGATTTAAAACTTTTTCTTCAATGATAGTATTAATTATAGAAAAATAATTCTACCTTAAATTTTATATAATTTTGTATTTATATTTAGTCTAAATTAATAAATACAGAATCATGTGTGGTATTAAGTTTGGATTAAGATATTTATAGGAGTAGTTTTGGAATTGAGAAAGGAAAAATAATTATGTAGATGACGTAAGTGTATCCAAATAAAGAAGAATAAATAAAATGGGAATAACATGTGGATATTGAATATTGAATATGCATCATATCATCATCAATATTATAGATTGTACAGAATACTGCTAAATGTTAAGACACAGCAGGGTCCAAGCGTGAGCGTCCCTGTCAAATCTTACGTATTCTCTCTCTCCTCTCTCTTCCTATCTTTCTCTCTCTTCACTTCTCAGAGAGAAGAATTCATACGACAGCCTTCGCTCCAGAGATTCCATTCAAGCTTCGATCTTTATCACTCTCTCTCTCTCTGGGTCTACCTCGTTTTCTTCTTTCAATCTCACCCAAAAGAAAAAAATATGTTTCGGTATACCAAGGTAAGATTTTAGAATGATAATGTTGTCGTTAACATTACTCTTAATAAACTACGCGATAATTTGACTGCTAGAATTTTTAATATATTGCAAGAAAAAAAGGTCAATTTTGCTCTCCGCTCGCTTTTGGGTCGCGCATTGATTTTACGAGCTTCGTGTTTTTCATGTTTCGTTGTTGTTTTTCTTCTTTCTCGTCGAAGGTTGGAGATGCGTTTGAACTTGGAGTCATTAAACTCGGTTTTTGTTTTGTTTTGTTTTTTTTTTTTTTTTTTTTTAAATTTGTTGTCCTTCGATTTCTGTGACCAGATGTTATACTGCTGCAGGTTATCCCAGTACGGTTGGAACATTTAAATTTGAGTTTTGACGTCAATTGGAGATTGTTAAACGGGGTTTTGGTTTGGTTTGGTTTTATTCAATGTATGTGCGAGTTGGCCGAATTTGGTCAATTATCTTTGGCATCTTGGACGGTTGCTTCTTTTGTTTTTGTTTTTCGTAATTTTGTTTAGAAAAGGTTAATGATGTTGTCTGTGTAGCAGTACCTTCATAGCCTCATATTATCATCTACAATGCATCATTGACTGATTTTTTTTAGTTTTTGTTTTTGGGTCTTTGAGCTTTGGGTAGCTGTTTCCTGAGTACAATATAAAAAAGTTCCCTTTTATGGAAATGGGATCTGCTTTTTCCCAACTCATAAAAAAATAAGAATAAAACTGATTATTAGAACCTATAATAACAGTAACAATATGCTAATAGTCTGATTCCTCTGGAAAAGGAACTCATGGAGGTCATGATTTCTCCTACACTGCTTGTTGTCTCATCTGCCCAAATGCCATAAACAATTCCAAAATTGGTCATGTTTTGTCTTTCTGTTGTGGTTAGTGCAGGCCGTTGCAGATAGGGGATATGATTATTAGTATGGATAAATTCATTAAAAAATGACTATGGTGTATTATTTTTATGTATACTAATAGGACTTTCTCACCCTTTGTTATATCTTCTCATCTCAGTTTGCACATGATGCAGGCCTGGTTCTGACCTGAATTTACTTCTTGCGATTCAAAGAGAGGAATGGAGGGTGACACATTCTCTGGCCTTGCCAATGGTGCTCAGATTGATGCCAACATCATGCAGACATTTCACAAGAGCTTTGTTCAAGTTCAGAGCATCTTTGATCAGAACAGGCTACTCATCAATGAGATAAACCAGAACCATGAGTCTAAGGTCCCTGATAACCTCACCAGGAATGTAGGTCTCATTAGGGAGCTCAACAACAATATCAGAAGAGTGTATGACCTATATGCTGATCTTTCAAGTTCCTTTACCAAATCCATGGAAGTTACTTCAGAGGGGGATTCCAGTGGTGGTGTGAAATCAGATGGGAAGGCAGGCCACAAGAGACACAGGCCTGTGTAGAGACTTTGTTTCCCTGTGATTCTTTTGCTTGATGGAGAAGTACAAGAAGTGTTGAAGGGTAGAACACAAGGTTAGAAGATTCAGTAGTTGAAGAAGCTCTATTGTGTTACAGGACTGCTAGTACATCACTTGTTCCTTATATTCCAAATAAAAAATTATATATTGATTTTTATCTACAATTCTCTCATTGTAATTTGTAACCATGTAATTTGGGATCTAATAGAAATCTAGCATGATTGTGCAACTAATTCAATCATGCTACTGTTGTTCAAAGTGGAAATAAGAGAGTCTTTCATTTTTTTAACTCTTTTTTTTTTTCTTTGATCCTGTCATGGTAATGTAATTTAGTGATGAGCTTGATTTTATGAGCCTATGAGGTATACCTTTCAGCTTCCGTTAACTTTTTCTCTCTGTCAAATGGAGCAAGAGGGTCTTCTTAAATCTTTGTTCATCATTCCTTTTGATGGGAACCTGTCATCATACCTTTATTCCCTTTGCAAGTTCAACCCAAAATGTTGATCCAGTTCTCACTTTGGCTAATAGCTGAAATTGAGAACGGGTGGTAGATACTGTTTTAGGTTCATTCCCATGTAACCACAGCTTCTTTACTGAAAAATACTGTTCCTGATTTTAATATTCCTCTGTTGTGTCCTTGTGGGTGTAAGACAGGGAAGAGTACACAGATACATACGTACATACACGAATACATGTGCGCGAAGATGCCCTGAAACAGTGTGAAAAAAGCAGCTTTAGTCTATCTTTTTGGTTCCCAATCACACACCACCACAGGAACAGAATCTCAGATAAGAAACGATGTGCTTTTGACATAAATTTTTAATCTTTATACCAAATGAATGGTATTGGCTGTGAACTTAAAGTATTATATATGGACAGTGATGTATCAACGCCCATTTGTTAATAAATACTCATAGACACAAAGAATTAGGAGAAATAAGTATCTACATGATATGATCAAGAAATATAAATTAAGGTGTCAACTGTTGAGTTATCTGAAAATTATTATTCAAACTGAGCTCTACAGTGTCTTGAATCAGATATATGTAAAGAATAATGATCACAACCCTTGGATATACCCCAAGTGGTACCAGAGCAAATATCATATGATGTGATGAGAAAGAAAATGAAAATGAAAAGGGGTGAATAATGAAAGTTGAATTTGGAATGTAAAAAAGCCTGAGTTGATATGGAAATACAAAGTGGCCCCAACAATAAGACAAGGGACCCAAAGGTTCTCTTTTTTTGGGATGAAACTGAACTTCTCCATGCTTATCTCTTTCTTCTGAGATTCATACTCTTTTACTATTCAATTATTTCCCTTCTCCTTCCTTTCTATTCAGCAATTGTTTTTATACAATGCATATGCATGATAACTGATACGATGCATGACAAAAGAAAGAAAAATACAGAGCTTATCACTAAAACTGTAATTTCTGTTTTCAATGCTATACAAACACCCAGTAAGCAAAAAAACATCAAAAAGATTCTTAATGATGTGATTTATGATACATTTTTTTATTACCAAATAAGAACTGAGCAAAGAAAAATGTTTTTAAATGAAAGTTAAATGGAAGTTTGTGCTTTAAAAGGTGTCTATATACTTTTTCTTAACGTAGAGACTCATCATTCTAATCAGCAAAATTCTTGAATCTAACTGAAATTGAAGCTTAAGTTATGTAGAATATGAGCATAACATTCACCTACTATACTAAATTTTGTTAGTATTTGCTCTTTTTAAACCACTGATGCAAAAAAAATGTCCTTAGGGACAAACCTCATAGTTGGTAATTTCTCTGGCTTGGATCTCTCTCTCTCTCTCTCTGATTGAGCAGATGTCTTTGTTGGAGGACCCTGTGAGTGGCAGCCTAATTTCCTGATCTCAGTAAATTGGCCCACATGAGTGATTGCTGAAAATGGCCTGTTTCTGGTTTAGATTTTGCAGATACAAAAAATAGTACCTTTTCCTTATCTACAAAATCGATCCCTCTGTCCGTACCCCATATTCACAATCAATTTACTTGGACATCAAACTATAATTGTTCCACCACCATCATGTGTGTGTCCATACTCTCAGAGCATTTCTTGGCATTGCACTCAAGAAATAATATTATGGTCTTTTATATAAATTTGTTCTGATACCGAACCTTCGTGTGTCTTCCATAAAAAAACCTTCAAATCATATGCTATAGTTATCATCACTTCACTTTCTCTAAAACCTCACATGTGAAATTTTCTTTTTCTTGTTACATACTGTTTTGTCTGACTAGTTTTTTCATAGTATGAGATCAAATCAAATAAAAATTTTCCTGCTTATCTTAACATAAATTTACCAGTTTCTTGAGAAAAGGAGGGAGAATGATTATATGAGTAAACATAGCTCTATGCAGATGTGTTAATGATTAACCTATATATATATTAAACAGAGAAAATTAAAAAGGGTTGGGGGAGGTTTTGGGAACTGTGCCAAAAAATGCATAAGCATGCTAAGTTTGAGGTAGTGGTGAAGGGCTGTGGAAAAATGAGATATATAAAAAATGGTTTGGTCCCTACACAGGCCAAGACAAATTAAACATTGTCTAGTACATAACATGTGCAGTGGGAATCTACTTTTGCCTTTCTTTCCCTTTGTTCCTTGCATTTCCAGCAAATAGGTTGGAAAGGAGGCCATCTCTAGTTTGCCCTAATAAAGCCATTTCATAATAATAATAATAATAATAATAATAATAATGCAACCCATTGATATCTACATCATTGGTTGGACCAATCATACTTATTCCACTATAATAATCCATGCCCCATGCCGCAAAGGTGTTTGATTATATGACTAAATGACACTAACAATAATTTCATTCTTTTAGTAACTTTTATATCCTCTTTTTAAATCAAAACTGAACTACATTTAGTTTATGGTTCCAGAACACACCCATTTATCAAATTTGTATACTTTTAAGAATATTAATAAACTTTATCACGTTGACCTCTCCTGGTCATCCTCAAAGGTTCCCAAATTATGCTATTAGGGTTTTATATTCGACCGTCTTCTGCAATCATGTCTTAACACACTTTCAAGGAATAATATATATATATATATATATATATATATATATATATGAAAATGTTTGTGTAGTTAAAATAAATAAATAATATGTTTACAGTTATTCATCTTTTAATTTCTTTATTTCTTAAAAATTGAAAGCGTGATTTTTTCTTAAATTATGCTTAGAAAAAATAATAGAGTAAAAAACTCATAATATTTAATGAAAAAAAAATATAAAATACTTTATAAAATGACCAATAATTTTATAAAGTGTGTCTAATAATAATCAGAGAGAGTATTTTTTTTTTAAATTAAATTGGGGAAAGATACTACCACCACTTTGTTGTGTGACGATAATTGAATGTTGAATGCTTAATTAAACGTCAAAACGTACAATAGATTTGCTTACTTTTTTTTTTTTTTCCATAAAAGATTTTTCTTGAAACTTCAATGTGGGCGGGCCTAATTCCATTAATAGGTCCAATTAAGTTGTTCTCACTTTTGACTTTTGGTATTTTAGAGAGCATAATATATTACTTCTTCAAGTATAATATTTTAAGAGATTTTATTTATATATTTATTTGTTATTTTTAAATTTAGATAATATTATTTTTTGTTTTTTTATATATTTTTATCTTTTATTTGATATTAATTAGTTCACCTATATTAGAACAATAAAATAAATGGTTAAATAAGTTTTTATTATCTTAATTTTTAATTTTTAAAATACGTGTATTTAGTCTGTTTAACTTGTTATATTTATTTTATTTTCAAATATGTTTTTCAGTTAATATTGAAATAAAAATATGTTAAATAATGTAAACAATTCAAATATTATATTAAATAAATTTAAAAAAATTTAGTTAAAAGAATTAAGCCTACACAATACAAATTAAAAGATTAAATTTGATCATAGTTTTGAAAATAGACTAACTTTAATTTTCACAAATTAAGAAAAAAAACATATTTAATCTTAAAATAAAGCTTATATATGTTTAATGATGGAGTTATGTCATTAAGTGAGATAAGTAAAAAAATTAAGATTAACTATAGGAATTAATTTAGCTAAATAGTGATCCTCATTTTCAATTTATATTTTGTAATAAACATTTATGTATTTTTGACAAATCTTTATATAATTGAACTTTTCTTCAATGAGATTCTCTCTTTTTATATTATTTGGTTTCATGGTTAATTCCAAAATCTTGAAATTTCATAACAATTGATACCAACTTGTATAATGCAGTCCGATTTCTTGACTATGACAAATGCTAGTGATAATGCTAAAGCAATGAAGGATTTTGAAGAACTAATATTGACGTGTATGTCTTGAAACCAACTTTTAGCAAAAAATGGTTAGTATTAAATCTTATTGTAGTTTGATTTCTTATCATTCTATACAACATAATATCTTTAATATATCCTAATTTAAAAAATATGTTAAAAATGAAATAACTTCAACCAATTTAATTTACTTTATCATTTTGAAAGATAACATGATATTATTCTAAATAGATTAAATATGCTTTTGGATTTTAAAGTTAAACAAAAAATTAAAATTAGTTTGTGTCATAAATTTTGATACATTTTAATTTTCAAACTTTAAAAGTATAATCATTTTAATCTAATTATATAAATTTGTTTGGATTAACACGTTTGAAATTATGTTTGTGAACAATTTAAACATAATTTCAAACGCGTTTGACATGTAAGAAAAAAAATAACACAATTACATTAAAATGTATATTGTTTATTTTTTAAGTTTGGATAAAAAATATATCAAAATTTAAGATAAAGACAAATTTCAATTTTGTATTTAAGAAACTAAAAATATATTTAATTTATTATTACAAATTTAATATATCTATAAAGACTCGCACAAATTCTTCTTCTTGCCTTCCAACTTTCAAGTTGAGTATCTTGTTTAAAAAAAAATGTTTGTAAAAAATACTTTGATATTAAAATCATCTATACATTAAAAAATTATAAATACTATAATAATAAAATGTTCATAAGTGCATTATACTATATATTTATACTTAATTTAAGGATTTTACTTAAATAAATCTAGGACAATAATTTGCTTAATATTCTATTTTAGCTGTTACCTTAATTAATCATCATTTACTACTATGACTATCTTGATACAGGCCGAGATAATTGATTCCTGAAAAAAACTCAATATAATTGTTCAGAACTTTTCTTCCATAAAATTATCTTTTTTCCTTTATTTTTTTTTTTAAGTTCATACTTAATTTCTGAAGCTAAAAATTTATTATGGTACTAACAATTTACAATATAAATGTGTTAATAGTTTATAGGTAAATGTTGGAGTTAAGTTTTTTTTTTTTTTTTCACAAACATGTATATACGAGTCCAACTACATAAGAGATTGACACTACTCTACCTAAAATTTTAATGGATTAATAAGTATTTCATTTTTATATAGTGTTCTATTTTTTCATTTCTATCCTACGTGGGATTTTGACTGACACTTAGATTTCTAACCGTATGAAGTGAGACTATATCATACGATCAGGATTTAAACATCTATCGTATAGTTTCAGGTGATGTAAGTTCTTTATAATATTCATTAATTATATGTGAGTTTGTTTTAAATAATTGATTATGTTCTAATTAATTTAGATATATAATTGGATAATGTGTAAAAAAAACATGACATGCATGAATTAATGGACCATCTACTCATTTATCAATAGGCAATAAGCAAGCTAAAACACAAATATATATCAACAACTTAGGGAATTAGTGAATAGGAGAAGCAAATTCATTTTGCTTCCCATATTTATAAGTAAGTCCGTTATTAATAAATAGTTAATTAGTAATAAATTATTTAAAGATATGGTGATAATGATTTTCAATACAAAAATCATTGACAACTAATGTCTATATCATCGTGTGAGCATGATTTTTTATTTATTTTTCTGAAGAAACCATTACATACTTTAAACAAACGGTATATTGATAAGGAAACTCAATTTTCTTTTTACAATTATATTAACTTTGTTTTATTGTATCTTAATAAATGTTTTTAGTGTCTACTTTATATGTAAAATATTGAGGAGTAAACCAAGTGTAAAATAACAAAAGCTCGTGTAGGTTCAAGTGAAGGCATTTTAATTGCATTTTTTTTTTCATTATAATGAATTCGTTTAATTAAGTTCATTTTGAATTACAGTATAAAAATAGTATATATGATATTATGACAAAGTAACACAAAGTCATCAACAAAATATAATACTACAAAATAACATATAAATATGTTAGAACACCACCAACAATAATAAAATATAACACATATATGGACGTTTTCATTATTCCTTATCCTTAAATCAGATCATCCACCAATATGTTCATTGCATAAAAACCTTCTAATACTTGTTAACTTTTCACCAATCTCATCAAAGAAAAGATCATAGTGTTCAAAGAAAAGTATTCATAAAGAATAAAAACATCTCTTAACTTAATAACATTTATAATTATCTTAACAATGTTTTTAATTCCTAAAAGTTAAGATAAACTAAATCTCATCTCTAAAGTTTTAAAGAAATAATTTAAGTTCCCAAATTTAAAATTTAATTTTAAATATTAAGTTTAAAAAAATATAATATTTTTTAAAAACTATTTTGAATCCTTCAAATTTAATATGTTGAGAATAAAATCATATATTTTTAAACTTAAAACACTAAAATAAATTACTTTAATATGATATTGAAACCAAATTAATCTAACATTTTTTGAAACTAGAAGAATCATGACTAAATTTAGATAAATAATAGTACAATTTATATTAATAAATTTTATTTTTAGTAAAAAAAAAACTCTTAATACAAAACATTTAACTTAATTTATTTTTATTTAAAAAATTGAATATGCATTTTGTCACACCCCATTTAATACCCCACTTAAGTGGAGTACATGTGTCACCATCCGGTTCTCCCCTGGTGAGTGGGAGACAAACTCTGTCAACCTTTTAATTCCCTTCTCTCGTGATCCGTGCAGCAGCAGCAGAGCAGTGAACCCCAGCAAGTGGAAGTCAGGTGTCATGTTGGAGTTGGCCGACCGTTCGGATTGGAGGCAGTATTTAAGGTAAGAATGAAGACCTGACGCCACTTTTGCATGCAATCTTCTTCTCCTTCCTCAAACTCAACTTTCTGAAAATCTCAAATTCTCCTCCTTCTCTCTAAAACCTCCCTACCTTCTCTCTAAAATTCTAACCCATTTACTGTTCCGATCACCCTTCAGATCACACCTGAAGACTCCTGGTGATCTCCCCTTTCACTTGAACCGTCCGGTTTCGAGTTTGCACCTGACCTTGGGGAAACTTAGAAGAATAGTTCCTACCAATCTACTCTCCAAGACTTAGCTAGAATTAGAGGTAAGGGAAGCTTATAAAGTTTAATTATGATTTTCTGTATGGTTTGAATATGTGCCTGATTTAATGCATGTTTGATATAAAGTATGTTGCTTGATTTCTTATGATTGGAATATGGTATGTTGTTGTATGGATTGTATGAACTATGAATTTTGCACTGATAAGAGTATGTATGGAACTTAGAAGAAAACATGAATCTGAGATCGAAGGTCATTAGGACCGTTCGATCCTCCCTTGTCCGTTCGGTCTATTGCGACTGATCGGCCTAGTGTAGTTACTAAAACTTAATTGGTTCCTTTAAGTGTTCTATTGATAGCTAGTTAAGAATGCTGGTCATAAACCAAGCGTTCGGCCTTCCAAGTGTTTTGCCTTAGGCTGATACTTGAATCCTAAAACTTGTAAACCTGATATTCTTCTTTTTTTAACCGTCCGGTCACTTAATGACCGAATGGTCTAGTGAGACTCAATTTATTGAAACGATCGGTTTAATTGACTAATGTCCTTTCACTCTTTTAAAGGATTTCTTCTTTATTAATTCGTTCGGTCTGATAAGTGCTTGGTCATAGACCAACCTTTGACCATTTAAGTTCTTAGTTTATGATATTATTGTCAAACCGTTCGGATGACTATCATTTATAGTAAATCCTTAAGTTACAATCTCATTCTTTATCTAATCACCCTACCTACCATTGACATACTTCTATTATTCAGTCTCTCCTTTGATATGACCGTCCGGCCATTTACTTGGATTCTTGATACTCATCTTACCCTTTTGATTTAAACCGTTCGGTCACTTTGGGTTATGATTCGGTATTGGGTATTTGGTACTCCTCTCAACACCCTAACAGTTTGGAAGTAAAAATGAACATTGGTTGAATTTGACTAAGTAAGGGAATTCCACTGGAGGAATGTCTCATGAATTGGTATTGATTGGTAAAGTATGAATGTGGGAATGACTCAGGTGTTGTCCTTGATCCTGATATTCCGTGAGGACGCTTTCTCAAGTAGAGAGAGGTCACTCATGCGTGGGAATGGCAGGAGGTCCACGGTTATATGAGTAGATAACCGTTTGAGGACTAACCTCGGGTGGCAGCTGATCAGAGAGACAGTTACTACACCACACCGGGTGCTAGGGACGACCGAGCTACATGTTCATACCGTCCGGACAGTGTCTTAGTGGTCGGTCATAAATGGATGAACTTAGTATGCATGTGTAGTACTTGTGTGTATAACATGTTGATTTGGTTCTGTTTAATTGTTTNCATGTATGTTGAAATCATTAATTAAATTCACATAAGCTTACCCTTATCTGTTTTATCTTTGTCCGCGTTACCGTTCGGTATCCGACCGTTCGGTCATTCTCTTCATTGCAATGATCATCCTTTTTGGGTGTGAGCAGAGGATAACTTAGAAGTTACCTTGGAAGCTGCTTTGGAAGATACTCCGGAGGACGCAGTGGAAGCCGTACCCGAGAGTTATGCAGGACCGTCCGGTCCTTAGTATAGTGGTTCTCTGTTTTACATTTCGTAGAAGTTCTGTATAGGAACCTTTTGTTGAATGACCATTAGGTCAATGAACCCTATGAGACCGTTCGGTCTATTTAGTGAATATTGTACTTAATCAAACTGTTGTACAGTTTAAATTTTCAATGTTAATTCTATCTTCTATATTCACCTCTATGCTTATTCTTAACTGTTTTCACTTATTATTTATGTTAACTCCGAGCAATGAAGTGTAACTTATGTTATATATTTATTGGGATGTTACACATTTCACTTTTAGTAATTAACCCATATATTTACTAAAAAAAATTAACCTTAATTAAAACCTTTTCTTTTAAATTCCGAATTGTTAACTATGCTTTCATTATTAATTATATAATAATAATAATAATTTTTTAATTAGCATAAATAATTTAATTATATTAATTATTAATAAAATCCATATAAAAGTAACAAAAAATGAAAGACCCGGTCTGATTTTTCCTCCGCTTCCCTTCTTTCATATCGATTCGAGTTTTCTATTTACTCCTTCCGTTTTGGGGTTGAGTTTGTTCAGGAAATCCACAGTTGGAGGGAGAATGTCGGTGAATCTCACCGAAAACGCGATTCCGGCGATAATTGGTGGCGACGTGAACGCCAAACCGCTTGTTCAGGTTTTGGACGTAGCGTTAGTCTCCAGCACCAACAACTCGCAGCAGCAGAGATACCGTCTCCTGATTTCCGACGCCGTTTTTTCTCACCACGCGATGCTCGCCACTCAGCTCAACGACCGAATCCGAACCGGTCGAGTTCGGAAGGGTTCGGTTGTTCAGCTTCTCGATTATATATGCACTCCTTTCAAGAACCGCAAGTCTCTCTCTTCTCTGCAAATCTAATTTTGGATTTAAGTCATTTCTCTAGTTATGCTCAAATTAGTGTTGTTGCGATTTCGAATATAATAATGTCCATGTGATTTCACTTTTTATGTTATTCGAATTTAAATATGGTTCGGATTTCACTTCTTAAAGCAAAATGTAATATAACCGTATTTGTCATGTTATGCATTTGCAAACCCTGATAATTCGAATTAAAAGAAGAAGCGGTTTAATATTTTGTTGAATGAATTTTATCTTTGATTGGTTAGAGTGTGAATAAAGAAATGCAATTGCAACCTATTTAGAGATTTGCAAAACCTTAGCATTTAGTTGTTAGGCTTAATGTGTCTGTGTATAGATGGATTCTAAGGAATAAAGAACATGTTGCTGATTGAATCTTGCATCTTCAACTTTAAGTTTATCCTGTAAAATTAGTTTATATACTTATGTGGTTTTTTTTTTTTTTTTTTTTGCACAGGATTATTATGGTTCTAAACATGGAAACTATAATAGCTGATTTTGAGATCATTGGGAATCCGAAGCCACCCTTGGATTCAGATTTACCAAGTGTGAGAGCTATAGCAGATAACACTGTGGAGAATTTGGCCAGGAGTAATAATACTAGTAATACTATTAGTAACTCTGCTGCTCAAAATGCTAGTCAAGATAAAGCCCAGAATTTCAGGCCAACAATTCAACCTCCATACCAACCGCCTCCTGTTTACAAAGGCCGTGGTGCAGTTATGAAAAATGAGGCGCCAGCACGCATCATTCCTATAGCTGCTTTAAATCCTTATCAAGGTCGGTGGGCTATCAAGGCAAGGGTAACTGCTAAAGGTGATCTGCGCCGCTACAATAATGCACGTGGTGATGGGAAAGTCTTCTCATTTGATCTCCTGGATTCTGATGGAGGTGAAATACGAGTAACATGCTTTAATGCTGTTGTTGATCGCTTCTATAATGTAATTGAAGTTGGTAAAGTTTACATGATATCGAAAGGTAGCTTAAAACCTGCACAGAAGAATTTCAACCATTTGAAGAATGAATGGGAAATTCTTTTGGAATCAACTTCAACAGTAGAGTTGTGCCCGGATGAGGATGATTCTATACCTAGACAGCAGTTCTCATTCCGACCTATCAGTGACATTGAGAATGTTGACAATAACTCCATCCTTGATGTTATTGGGGTTGTGACATCTGTGAACCCTTCTGTTCCCATCTTGAGGAAGAATGGAATGGAAACCCAGAGAAGAATTTTGAGTCTAAAAGACACTTCTGGCAGGAATGTTGAACTTACACTGTGGGGAGAATTTTGCAATAGGGAAGGGCAACAGTTGCAAGAGATGATAGACTCTGGGTTTTTCCCTATTTTAGCTGTCAAAGCCGGGAAGGTGAATGATTTTAGTGGAAAGTCGATAGGCTCTATTTCTACCACACAGCTTTTCATAAATCCTGAGTTCCCTGAGGCCAATAGCTTAAGACAATGGTTTGATCTAGTTGGAAAAGATTCTGCTTCCCATTCAATTTCTAGGGACGTTATTCCTGGAGGAACGAAGAATGAGGTTCGCAAAACTGTATCTCAAATCAAGGATGAAGGTCTGGGACGATCAGACAGGCCAGACTGGATAACAATAAGGGCAACCATATCATTCATCAAGACTGATACATTTTGTTACACAGCTTGCCCTCTGATGATTGGAGATCGACAATGCAATAAAAAAGTGACTAGGTCAGGAAACACAAGTTGGCAATGTGATAGATGCAATCAGGAATTTGAGGAGTGTGATTACCGATACCTTCTCCAAGCTCAAATTCTGGATGGCACAGGAGTAACTTGGGTAACTGCTTTCCAGGAAGCAGGTGAAGAGATTATGGAGTATTCAGCGAAAGATCTGTACTTGTTGAAGCATGAACAACAGGATGATGAGAGGTTTGGAGAAATACTCAAGAGCCGACTCTTCAAACAGTTTATGTTTAGGCTGAAAATCAAAGAGGAATTATATGGCGATGAACAGAAGGTCAAGATTACTGTAGTTAAGGTAGATAAGGTGAATTATTCTTCAGAGAGTCAATACATGCTTGATTCGATTTCCAAGTTTTGTAGGAAGTGATTGTAGCTTGGTTTCAGCTTCTTTTAGTATTATTGAGAACCATACATATAGTGTTAGTATTCAAGCTTTGCATAGAATTAATCATTAGTCATTACTGACTATGAGTTACTACGTCATTTGAATGCCCATTGCAGAGACATATATTTAGATAGTATCAATACGTGTTTGAATTTCCCGTTTCTTCTTTTTTGTGTGTGGATGTGCCTTTATATCACACAGGATATATTCATTGCTCCTTGTATTACCTCATATGACCGTGTAATCCCACTATTTTCGAATTATGAATCATCAATTTTCCTACTATCTGATTCATTCTAATTTAATATCAGTCGTATCTGTAGTTAATGTTATATAATTGTTCCTTAAAGATGCATATCTTCAATATGTAATCTATCATCGGTCTGCCAGTTATTCCTTTCTTATGCAGCAAAATGACGCAATCAACACAAAAATACGTTTTAAGAATTGAAGGGCTTCTGCCCAAGTAGAGAATAAAAGTCACATATTACACAACAGAGGGTTCACTTCATTTCTGAAGAAAAATACATTACAGATGCTGCATATCATTATAGGAGTTAAAAAAAAATGGAACACAATGTCTCAGAACTTCATCAGCTTCGTTTGACGGGATCGAAATTGGCAACACCAATTACAACACCAATAATGGCCACAACAACAACTCCACCGGCGGCGATGCTGAGCAAAAAGTTCTTGAGAGAAGGTGAGACAGAAGCAGCCTCGGCCACATCAGGAGCCATCATTGAAGCCGTCAATGCAGCTGCTGTGAGCCCAGTGACAACTTTCTCCTTCATGGAGGCTCTCACTTGAAACCTTCCATTGGTATTTGATGCTGTCAGTGCCTTTGAAGACCGTAGAGGCAGTGGCTTGAAGAACGCATCAGAGGTAGGAACCACCTTCTTGTGGCTGGCACAAGTTACCGGCATAGCCATTGAAAGTGCAGAAGTGGAAGCCATTTCTTCTCTGTAGTTTCTTTCTTTCTTCCCCTGCTAATTCTTTCTTTACTGGCTAGAAGTTGGTGCCAAGAGTTAGGAAATGGGTTGATTATATGTTAACGTGCTTTGAGAGAAATGGTGGTGGAGGCAGAAGTGGAATGAGAGGTCCAAATTTTGGGCATATTTGCCTCTATCTGACGTGGCAGCTTTCCTATTGGAAATTGATGGATAAGGTTATCTTATCTGTCCTATCATTACCCTTTGCGTTCAAATTTCAGTGAGCTTTTCAATTCTCTATTTATGCCTGTAGCTGTAGTAGCTACTATTTGAGCCTAATGAACACAACATGATTTTGATTGGCGTAGCTTAATTCATGTCTTGGATTTACCGTGGACTTGTTTTAACTTTTCACAGCAAAAACATTATAACATGAATTGGTGTGCTTTAAAATTATTTTTATTAAAAATCAATTTTGTAAATATTTATCCATACAGTTACTAATATTCTAAGTAACCTGTGAGTTATTACATATTCTTTCCTTTTTAGAAAACCTCGTCTTGTATTATAGGTTTAAACTTTTTTTTGATCCCTAAGTTATGAGCGGATGTTCAGTTTAGTCCCCGCTTTTAAAAATGTAAACCTTTTGATTCCTAAGTTATAAAAAATGTATCAAATGAGTCCTTTTTTGATGTTCATGGTCAAAGTTTAGTCCTCGCTTTTAAAAATGTAAATCTTTGGTCCCTAAGTTATAAAAAATGTATCAAATGAGTCCTTTTTTAACTATGTAGCAGTTGTTAAGAAACACTAAAGATGTAGCAATTGTTAAGAAACAACCAAGTATTTCAAGTTAAAAAAGGACTCATTTGATACATTTTTTATAACTTAGGGACCAAAGATTTACATTTTTAAAAACGAGGACTAAACTGAACATCCGCTTATAACTTAGGGACCAAAAAGAAGTTTAAACCTTTATTATGCCCTATCTTTAAAATTTATGTATGGATGTTTGTTATACGTGATTTAGTTTGAATATCAAAATTTTAAATTAAATCTCATTATTGTTTAATCTTTTCAATAAATTCTTTTAAAAAGGTTTATTAGTGGTACGAGAATACCTTACAAAAAATAATATTCATAAACTCAATCTTTTAAAATTTTAGATTGAAGAAATGGTTCTCTATCCATTACATTTTATCATTGATTACTTCTCATTTGATACAAGCATGGAGGTTTATCATCATAACCATTCTTTTTACACTTAAACTTCATATTAGGCCATTTAGATAGAAATACCAAGATTTTATTTATTTATTTTTTTAATGTTAAACTCTCTTCCTCTTACTATTTTCTCTGCTTCCAATTTTCTATGGTGTTTGTGGTGGACATTGATTAATTGATGATAATATTTCATGGACTTTTGTAAATATTATTAGAATGTCGCTGTTTGATTTTTCATTTGAGATGTCGTAGGAACTAAATATAAAAAAATGTCAGAATTAATTTGATTCAATTTTAATTTAATATAAAACTTTAACCAAATTAAACTATAATATTATACATTGGACTGACTTCAATATATTTTATTATCATAAAATTATTATTTTTACATAAAAAAATATTAATCATTGTATAACAAAACTTTTCAAATAAAAATCCATTATTTCTTATAAAAAATACAGTGTAAATTTATTATTTTGTCAGAATAAAATTAAATATATTATAATTACAATATAAACAAATCGTCAAAGGATATGGTATTATATTAAATAAAATCAGTTTGATTTTATTTTTTATTTTCAGTAGTTCGATAAATAAAAACTAAATCCAAAATAAGAAAAAAATAAATTGATTTTATTCAATTTTGGATCTTTTGAATTCTTTTTGGATCGATTAACTTTTAATACTGCTATCAATTACTATCAAATTTGAATAATACATGAATCTATAACATAAATTTTCATATGAAAACAATAAAATGTAGATAAAAACTTATGTTTTTGATAAAAATTATCATTTAAATAGTTAAATTACGATGATAAGAGAATAGAAAGGGTTAGTCTTTTACTGTCTCCTTCCGGTAATCAGTAGATTGTGTGGAAAAAATTATCTTATATTTATGTTGTTTCATTATAAATTAAGAAATGTTTTGGACGTTGACTAGATTGTGTCATAAATCAGAAGGGTTGTACATGTAAAAAGCACTCTAATATTAAAGTAAGTAGATGAATAATCGATATAGTATTAATGCATATGTTGCATGTATAATGTCTCTCTTTAAAAGTCAAATCTTAAATCTTTATAGTGGTTATTATATACTTTTACATTTCTGTTGGTTGGTCTCATCATATCTTAATTGACAGTTGTAGGTTGATTTGTCATTATCATTAATAATTTGATCATAACTTATCAGTCATATTGTTTGGTCAGGGTGGTCAACCACAGGTGATATGTCCAACAGATTGGTCTGTAGTGGTAGGGCAAAAGAGCTCTGGCCAAAGAAGCTCGGTTTGGAGTGGTCGGTCCAGAGGAGCTCAGTCTAGAATAGTCGACCAAGTGAAGTTTAACTAAGATGGTTATTAGTACCATTCAATTAATTGTTGACTATCAGATGTTAACTGAACGGCCATATCATATACAAATAATTATCTAAAAGATTATATATTAAAAATAATTTAATATCTTGTTTAATTGCACCTAATTTAGTGTCAAGTATCTTCTTATCTTTAATATATAATTATTTGTGTATAAAATATTTGGAGTATGAAGTAAATATTGTGAATATGATTAAGAATCCAACCATTCGGTTTTTTTTTTTAATTATTCAGACAATTTTCGTAAATAAAGATTTCTTTGTTCTTTTTTACGATGAGGCTTTTAAGAATAAAATAGCCGTTAAGTTTGAGTAGCCTTTTTCTTTTTTCAAAACCTTTGAAAAGGAAAGTAAAAGTAGCAATCTATTCTTGCACGTGCTGATTTTGCTATTCTGATAATATTAAAACCATTATTTTAAATGTCAGAATCAACGTGCCTGATCAATCAAACTTATGAACGAATCATCTCATAATCAAAATTCTAAACCGTTCAAAACTCAATGTCGAAAAAAAAAAAATTTATAGATTTCATTTAATCCAAAGTACTTTTTCAGATAAACATAAGGTTTAATTCAACATTTTACCAAACTATCATTATTTTTTGTAAATTTTATCACCCAAGTGTGTTTTTCGAATTTTGTACATCTGTTCTCTAATTTTGTTTGCACATTGTGCCCTCGGTTTTTCAATTTTTATTATTACGTATTAGTGATAAAATGTTGTTTTGCAAAAAGTGATGATAAAATGTTATAATATTGTGCCACACGTTTAATAGATTGATCAGATTTACATAAGTTGATAGTAAAATATGCTCAAAAGAAAACCTATATAGTTAAATTTAAATCTATTATCAATCATATTAACAATTATTGTTAAATGATAAAGTGTGTAATTAAGTTTTCGGATATATATATTTTAAATAATTAACTTAAAGTATCAATTATTATTAATTATCTTATAAAACATATAACTTAACTATTTAAAGTAATTTACCACCTCTCATAATTTTATATTGTTTTATTGCTTGAAATAATTCATATTATTAAAATTGAAAATTTAATTGCAACCAGAGCAATAATTCTTTGGAGAAAGATACTTAGACAACATTTTTTTGATAACATTTGAACATTATCATACGTGTCATTGTGTGATTGGTTCATGGTGGTGTCATTGTGTCATTTGGACCAATCACACAATGACACATATGATTGATGTTCAAATGTTGTCAAAAAATGTTGTCTATATATCATTACCCTAATTCTTTTTCACGATTTCAATCACATGTTTTCTTCCAAAACATTGATTTCATATCAGTGTTCGAAGCCCTGCAAATTAAGCATACTCCAATTCAAGTATAAATGTAATATTAACCAAATTAAACATATAAAAAGTTCAAAGTACAAGCACAAATTTCTTGACTGAAAGATCTGTCATGACAATGGATGCCATTATGAACACAACACAGATCATAAAAAAGAGACAACATAACTCAGATCTGACATGGTACAAAATAGTACAACATTAACACCAAAAGATCATCATACTAAAACATGACTCTGGTTCTTACACATAATAATAAATGGAAAAAAAAAAAAAAAGAAGCAAATCATGTGATTTGATCTTCTCCAATTCTCTTAATGAGTGATGTTTATCCCCACTACCAGTCCCTTCCTTTTCTTTATTATTTGGCAACTTGGCATTCTTTGAGCAATTTGAAACTTCACACAAAGTGTGTTCTTTTAAGCAAGAGCCCTTGGAGTGATCTTACTCAGAACAGTGCCATTAAACATCATCTTTCTTTCTTCCCTGGCCTCAGCTAATTCATTAGGAAATACAGTGTTCAAACCAATTTCACTTCTGATCATCAAATTTGTCACACCACCTTTGATCTCAAATGGAGAGAATCATTAGAGTAGAACAAATTTAACAGCAAAACAACAATGTGCTACACACTTGCACCTTATGAAAGTACAAGATATCTTCAAAATGTCTGTGCTGTTGAGTCTTGTGACCTTACATAACTGAGATGAACTTCTTGTGGGAGCAGATGATATTTAATATTAAGATCTTCAAAAATTTTCTTTAACTCTAGGACTAATTCGGATCTTCGGTTGCTCTTCTCCCCATAGTTTTGAAAATTTATGGTGTGAGTAACATATAGAGCCATTTTCAACTTATTCACATTCTCAATATCCTTAACCACTACATTGTGGTTGGGACGCCAATGTTGAGGTCTACTCTCCAAATATCTGCAAATTTTGTCCAAAAACATATAAAGTGACTTGAAACAAACAGATAACTGAGACAATGCGTAAAGAAATCAACAATCTCTAGCTTAAACAACACTATGGAAAACTTTAAAAGTACTATATTATATCAGAAATGTAAAAGTTGAAGTTAAACCCTTTACTCATCACACCAATGGAAGGAGAAGAACAGTGGATTCAGACTAGTCTTACCTATAACTATAACCACTTTAATACTATAGGTAATCTTCTGGTGAACAAAAATCTAACATTAAAATTTTTAGATGGAACATAGTAAAAACGTACACTTTTAACTTTGCCTTCAAAGCTCCAATACTTTCAACAGAAGTAGAAACATCAACAGCAAATTCAACAGAATCACTCATTTCTGGACTCCTGTAGAAGTTACTGATTGGCTTGGTTGCCAGAACTGAATTTGGATAGAAAATCTTTTCATTGTCATATCTCAGAAAGACGGTAGTTAGTATGTTCATCTCTTCCACGATCATCTGGGAACCGTAATAAATGTGTCAGTCAGGTATGTTTTCAGGAATGAATGTTGAGAGAGTTTAGAGTTGAAAACTACCTGAACTCCATCAATAACACAACGATCACCAACATCAAAAGGGTGCATCACAAAAACAAATATAATGGCTTCAAATACAGTCTTAGCTGTGTTGCCAAACATGAAAACCACAAGTAAAAGCTGGGATGAAATAAAGACAAGAACTTCAGTTGTCAAGAAGCCCATTATAAGAAGCCACACAATAAGGATCACAATAAGCACAAGGAAAGAAGCAAGCATATTCAAGTCATCAACAGCTGTGTTGGTATCATTTAGTGAATGTACGAGCGACCGGCGTTCAAAGTAGACTTTTACCTGCAAATAAGAATAATATGTGACCATCATGCTTGTGCCATTGGAATTTGTTTTAACTTGATAACTTAACAAATATATAAGTGAGCATCAACTATATACATTCCACAAGTTTAGTGCAGCAAAATTGAAAGAAATTGGACCTCATATATTGTTTAACCAATTCTTAGGATAAGACATCAATGTTAAAGGAAATAATCTGTAAGAAGGAAACATTTTGAAAACTGGCACTATTTAAATGCTCTCAGTAAACACTATATAGACTATACGAAGTGACTTCACCAGCCAGTTCTTGAGAGACTTCCTCTTAATTCTTCTAGTCTCAACTGCACCTTCAAATAGTGGAAGCACGTTTTCCACTTCTTCATTTTTCATGAATCGCAAGAGGTCATCCTTATCAATATAACTGAAATATGAGGGTGAAATGAGAACGAGAGGCAATTCCAGAGAAACTGAATCAGAAAAAAAAAAAAAAAGTTGCAGAGTTTTCAAAGGGTAACAATGTTACTTGTGTCCTGGCTTGGCTACGTTCCCGAAAATTCTGTATGCAGCTGCCTTTGCTTCCCACTCGCTATTAATTTCATTATCTTTCTGGTCATTCTCATCTTCATCTGGCGCATAGGAGATGGTAGACAACCCAGAACTCTTTATCACATTAATCAGACCTTTCATAGTCCAAGCAGAAACTTTCTCTGGTTTCATTTTCTTGAGCTTGTCTACATCAATGACTTGTTCTTTCTCCCCCTGATTCTCATTATTCATGCTCTTAAAACTGAGTTGCCCACTATTTGAAGTCCAACCTACATTTTCAGCCACCTCCCTCAAGGGAGGACCTGAAAGAGTCTTGAGAATGTATTGATGAAAGATTGATTCTTGCACCCTGTCAAAAAATCTAGTAGATTGAAATTTTGAAGCTAAAAGTTTTATCAACAATGTTTTGACCAACCATATAGCTGCTCCAAGAAGACAAGAAGCAAGGGCCCTAGTAATGTAATTAAGAATCTTAGTAACCTTTCTGGTTCTCTCCACTCCATGGTTGAAAAGCAGTCCCCATGTCAGAAGAACCAAACTCAGCCATATAAAGCCCTGAACACTCTTCTTCACACCGTAGACAAAATACAAAACCTTCTTCTTAAACAAAAAGTTCCTCTCAATCAAGAAAACCAAAACATTGATAAACCACTCAGTGACCAGTCTACCACAGAGGACAACCAAAACCAATACACACCATTTCCACAGTTCCAATCCCCAAATCAACCTTTTTTGCAATTCATTCACAGTCAAGCATGCAATAAAAAACCCCACGATGCAAGCAAAAGCAAACAACTCTACAACTCTCCACTTCTTACCAGATCTCTTGCTCACTTCAACATTTGCAGCCTTGTACACTTCCTCGTCATCATCATCTTCTTCCCTTGGTGTCCTAAGGAAGGGGCTTCTTGGGGTGACAACAGTTGCGTCAGGAACATTCTTGTTAGGAGAATTCCTTGCAGGTGAACTTGTCTTTTGAGCCTTTTCTTCGACAAAGTTTGCATCTTTTGGACACGTTGGTTCCACCATTCTGGACTTTGGTTTTGAAAACTCCGACCGACCCATCAACCTCTTTGTAGTTGTCACCAACTCTGGGGATACTTGACCATTGCACTCTGTGATTTCACCATGAGAATCTCTGAACCCTTTACCTATCTGGGTATTATGCTGAGGAGAAAGGGAACTGTTTTCAGCTACTGGGAAGCTTCTGGAAACCCTTTGCTCCTTTGTAGTAATGGCTTCTTCAGTGTCTGAAATTCGTAGAACCACCTCGTTCTTTGTCTTTTTCTTGTCTGACACGTCTCCTTCTTCTTCCATGTCAAGATGACAACTTTTTAGTTTCTGACTTCTCCAAAAAGAAGGTCTTAGATTTCTAGGAGTGCAACAACCGCTTTCTGCAACATTGAAGCTGAAACTGGAAGAAGGTTCAACTGGGGTTGGTGAAGTCAGAAATGTTCAGGAAGGTTTGAAACTCCCTTATTTTTGGAATAAAAAGAGAAATTGAGGAAAAGAAAATTAAAAGAAGAAAATGAAAACCATCTAAAAGTGAGATTGTGTAAGTTAAATACAAAAAATACAAAAATAAACAAGATGTGAAATAAGTTTATGTATTATTAATAGTTTTATTTCTTATTTAGTATGACTTTTTATTACTTTTATAATAAAAAATTTAAATATATTGATAAATTATTTATGATAGAATTATATATAGTAAATATTCATAACATATAATGGAATGATATATAATTAGAAAGATAAAACCTATTATAATAACTTTTCATTTTATTTTTTCATTTTCACAAGGATTTGATGTTTTTTTCTTCTGTAAATTGTAATTTTTATTGCTTATATTTTCTACGTATAATAGTTCATTTAATTTTTTTCCCTAAATTAATTTTTTTTAATTTTAACGTAATTTTAATTTAATTATGTATTAAAGTTTAATGTTTTATTTTTATGTGCATTTGTATACCATTATATTTTTTTATTTCTTACCTTAACTAATTTTTAGATTAATAAATTAAGGAAAATTATGAAAAACAAACTTATTGTTTTAACGTTACCAACCAAAAGTTATTAGTATTTTGTTAAATATGATGAGAAGGAGTAAAAAACTGAAAGAGAGAAAGAGAAAAAATATAGAAAGTAAAATGGTTTATGTGAAAAGAAATAAAGTGAAATATACGAAAAGTAAAATGTATTTATTTATTATTACAGTATTATTTTTTTATTATAGTAAAAATAAATAAATATAGTAAAATTATAAACATAAATATAATAAAATTTTAACGTTAACACAGAAAATTTCTTATTTTTTGTGTTTCTTATTTTTTGTGCTTCTTATTTATTCATCCAAGAAATTTTCAAACCAAACATGCTTTTAAGGCGAAGAAGACGGAACATTTATAAAAAATGTAATAGGAATAGGAAAAAACAAATAACTATAAAGATGCGCATCTTTCCGTTTTTTTTTTTTGCCCACTTCTCTGAAACAAAAGGTGTAGATGTGGAAATTTTATTTGCTAATTTATATAACTTTTTAAAGTGTATTAAATTTCATTTGATAAAAATATTTCTATTTATAAAAAAAAATATTTTAAACTTATGTATTTTAATAATTTTTATTTTTAATTTTAAATAAAAAAACAAATATTTTTAATCTTAAAATTTAAAATTCAAAATGTATAAAAATGTTTTTGTTTTAAATTTAGTATATTTTAAAAAATTACATAAGTTAACAAATAAAAAAAAAAGTATACGTTAAAAAAAACCTTAAACTCATTTTTTTGTATAAAAAATTTTAAATGAATAAATGATAGAAATTCATATATTTTATTAAAAATTTTACCTCTTTTGAGTTTTTAAAATTATTTCCAAGATTAGGGGATAACTACGGTACTATTATTCTGTTATAAAACAATCTTGGGGACTAACAATGTGAAGATTTAATTGATGTAATTAAATTATTCATTTAAGTAGTTCCTGTGCTATTAAGGATTTAAATCAGATGTTTAATTTTTTTCTAATTAAATGAATTAATTTTATGGTGTTATAATATTTTATAAGATTAACTAAAATAGGTTTTTCGAGATGATATTGTTTTGTTATAACAATGTTTTCCTTGTAAAGCTAGTAAGTCTTATTATTATTATTATTTCTGTTATTTCTTGTGTGTTTTTCTTTTTCAATTTTTTTATGATACTTTTTTTTACTTTTAAGGTTGTTTTTTATTTTTCCCAAAAGAAAATTACTCGTTAAAAGGTGATAAACTTATTTTTAATGGAATAAAATTTAATTTAAAATAAGTTTTTTTATCTAAAATATTTTTATTCTCAAGATTTTGGTCGTATATGCAACTAAATTACAATCCAACCGATTATTAGAAAATATTATTATTCTAACTAATTTATTTTCTATTCATTTGATGATATTTTATTAGCTTTATTATAATATTTTTGTGCTTTTAACATTTATTTATTATATATATAACTATTATACAAATAAATCTATTTTAAGATGTATGTTTGATATTGAAATTATTAATTTTATTTTCTATGTGTTTGATTTATATTGAGTAGTATCAGTGGTAAATTTGAGTTATAGCCACATTAAATAAATTATTATGTATATTGTAGCAACTCTTTCTTATAAAGTAGAATTGTCTCCATGTAAACAATGTCACAACACCAGGTAAAATTTCGAAAAGCATAATAAAGTGTCGAGTATTTATTAATTTATTAATATAAACACTTAAACTGAAAATAAAAAATCATTCATTTTTAACTTAAATAAAAGGATAATGATATTTAGACAATATTTTTTTTGACAATATTTGAACATCATTTATGTATCACTTTATGGTTGATCTAAAATTACTCCACAATCAATAATAATAATCATAAACATCATCCATAGATCAATCACATAATGACAAATGTTCAAATGTTGTCCAAGTACCATTATCCTAAATAAAATAACTCAATAAAATAAGTGTAGAAAACAAAATCACATGTTTCCAAGAACCAACTAAATCATACAATTGTGACACCATTTTTTTATTTCAAAATAGAAAAAAAGAGTATGTGGAAACAATCAGTCTAGAACCAAGATAATAACAGCACAGAAACTCTGCTACAGACTTGCAGCTGTGAAAACGATAAAGGAAATTCAAACTGCTTGCAATGTTGAGTCTGGTGACCTTACACAGCTGACATGAACTTCTTGTGGCAGCAGATGATATTTAATATTAAGATCTTCAAGAATTTTCTTTAACTCCAGGACTAGTTCCGATCTTCGGCTGCTCTTATCTCCATAGTTCTGAAAATTTATGGTGTGAGTAACAAACACAGCCATTTTCATCTTATTCACATTCTCAATACCATTAACCAATACATCGTATTGGGTATTCCAGTGTTGAGGCCTACTCTCCAAATATCTGCAAATTTTGTCCAAAAATATCAACTGACTTTGAAACACAGACTTTTTTTTGCTGTCATCTGCTGAGCATTCAAAATATACTGATAGTATCTATCAGTGTCCATCAATATATTTTAGATTTATGACCACTTTTTGCTAAAACTCAAGCAGAGGATAGACACAGATTACAGAACTATTGCATTAAGATCATGTTTAAGGAACATGTTTAACTAGTATCTAAGATTAAAATCTATAGCTGGAGAATAGTAAAACACTTACACTTTTAACTTTGCCTTTAAAGCTCCAATACTTTCAATAGAAGTAGAAACATCAACAACAAATTCAATAGCATCAATCATTTCTGGACTCCTGTTGAAGTTACTGATTGGCTTGTTTGAGAGAACTGAATTTGGATAGAAAATCTTTTCATTGTCATATCTCAGAAAGACGGTAGTTAGTATGTTCATCTCTTCCACAACCATCTGGGAACCGTAATAAATGTGTCAGTCAGGTATTGTTTTCATGAATGAATGTTGAGAGAGTTCAGAGTTGAAAACTACCTGAACACCATCAATGACGCATCGATCACCAACATCAAAAGGGTGCACCACAAAAACAAATATAATAGCTTCAAACACAGTCTTGGCAGTGTTGCCAAACATGAAACCCACAAGTAAAAGCTGGGATGATATAAAGACAAGAACTTCAGTTGTTAAGACACCCATTAAAAGAAGCCACACAATAAGGGTCACAATAACCACAACTGCAGAAGCAAGTATATTCAAGTCATCAACAGCTGTGTTGGTATCATTTAGTGAATGTATGAGCGATTTGCGTCCAAGGTAGACTTTCACCTGGAAACAAGAATGATATATAAACATGTTGAGAATAATTCAACTGTTTATAAGAAAAAAAACTCAAACTTAATGTCTCAAGATTTTGGATTTAAAGTAGTATTAGTTCCTTCTAAAATGAACTTATGTCACATATTCATAATTTGAGAATCCCCTATTGAAGGACAACTTTACATGCATTGGGGGTTGTGAATTTACCAAATACAAGTGAGCAGCAACTATATATAGAAGTTTCAGTGCACAGCAAAATTTAGAGATACTGGATTATGATATATTAAACATGTGTTGGGCTAATGATAAAATATAAAGCAATATAGACTATATGAAGAACTTTACCAGCCAGTTCTTGAGAGACTTCCTCTTAATTCTTCTAGTCTCAACTGCACCTTCAAATAGTGGAAGCAAGTTTTCCACTTCTTCAATTTTCATGAATCGCAAGAGGTCATCTATCTCAATATACCTAAAATATTTGAGGGTGAAATGAGAATAGGCAATTCAAGAGAAACTGAATCAGAAAAAAAAAAAAAAAAATTGCAGAGCTTTGAGAGGGTAACAATGTTACTTGTGTCCTGGCTTGGCTACGTTCATAAAAATTCTATAAGCAGCTGCCTTTGCTTCCCACCCGCTATTAATTTCATTATCTTTCTGTTCATTCTCTTCATCATCCTGTGCATAGGAGATTGTAGACAACCCAGAACTCCTAATCACATTAATCAACCCTTTCATAGTCAAAGGAGAAACTTTCTTTTGTGTCATTTTCTTGAGCTTGTCTGCATCAATTACTTGTCCTCTCTCCCCTTCCTTCTTATTAACCATGGTCTTATAACTAAGTTGGTCGCTATTTGAAGTTGTCCCAACCTTTTCAGCCATCTCCATCAAGGGAGGACCTGAAAGAGTCTTGAGAATGTATTGATGAAAGATTGATTCGTGCACCCTGTCAAAGAATCTTGTAGATTGAAAACTTGAAGCTAGAAGCTTTATCAACAATGTTTTGGCTAACCACAAAGCTGCTCCAATAAGACAAGAAGCAAGGGTCAGAGCAATGTAATTAAGAATCCTACCAACCTTACTGGTTCTCTCCACTTCTGGGCTGAAAAGCATATCCCATGTCAGAAGAACCAAACTTAACCATATAAAGCCCTGAACACTCTTCTTCACACCATAGACAAAATACAAAACCTTCTTCTTAAACAAAAAGTTCCTCTCAATCAAGAAAACCAAAACATTGATAAACCACTCAGTAACCAGTCTACCACAGAGGATAGCCAATATAAATACACACCATTTCCACATCTTCAAACCCCAAAGCTCTCTTTTTTGCAACGGAGTAACAGACAAACTTGCAATAAAAAACCCCATGATGAAAGCAAAAGCAAACAACTCAAAAACTCTCCACTTCCTACCAGATCTCTTGGCCACGTCAAAATTTGCAATCATGTACACCTCTTCATCGTCATCATCTTCTTCAGCGGGAGTCCCAAGCAAGGGGGTTCTTGGATTGTCTGTAGTTGCTTCGGGAACATTCCTGTTACGAGAATTCCATGCAAATGAACTTGTCATTCGAACCTTTTCTTCGACAAATTTTGCAAATCTTGGACACGGTGGATCCACCATTCTGGACTTTGGCTTCGAAAATTCCGACTGACCGATCAACCTCTTTGTAGTTGTCATCCACTTTGTGGAAACTTGATCCTTGTTTCTCAGTGGCTCTGTGATTTCACCACCAGAATCTCTAAACCTTTTACTTAGCTGGGTCTTGTGCTGAGGAGAAAGGGAGCTGCTTTCAGCTACTGGAAAACTTCCAGAACCTTTTATTTCTGCATTCATGGCTCCTTCAGAGTCTGAAATTCGTAGAACCACCTCGTTCTTTGCCATTTTCTTGTTTGCCACGCTTCTTTCTTCTTCCATGTCAAGGTGACTGCTTTCTCCTTTCTAGCTTCTCAAAAGGAAGCTGTTAGATTTCGATCAACACAAAAACCAGCAGGAGGGGAGCTCAACTGGGGATAGTGAAGTTGAAAATTTTCCGCCAAAGTTTGAAACTTTCTGAAAGTGACTGTGGAAATGGAACCGTTGAGTGCTGTTGTTGGGAATCTATTCTGTTCTAACATTTTTTTGTCGAAAGAATAAAGAGTTAGAAAACGCAAATGTGGAATCAGACAATGATATGCAAAGTGTCAAACATGGTTGTCATTTGCATGGCGGAGGTGAAAAGAAATAATGCTAAAGCTAATATTACGAGAATTTTCACTGTTACCGAATAATTTTTATTCAAAATTTCACAAATACAAAAAAAAAAAAAAAGTAGTTTTATATAAAAAGAAAATTGTGTATGAAAAATCGATATAATATTTTTAATTTAATTTTACGAACCATATTAACTCAGGAAGTTTAAAGAAAAACATTTTTAGAAAATAAAAATTATGTGAGGAAGTGTTAATTCCAATGCACATTTGAACGTAAACATTAATTAAACATCAGTATAACAAGATTTACAAATAAAAAAACATTAATTTATACAATAAATCAATTCCACATCAATTTTTTTAATATTTCGTTATGGTTGATATGAATATTGAAATCTTTTCACAAGGTCTTATTATTTTTCATTTGTACTTTAAATTTAATTCATATTTTTTTTATTATAAATAAAAAATCTTGTGTATATTTAACATAAAAAAATTAATCTTATATATAATTTTCCTGTATTAATAATTTGCAAATGAAAAGACATTAATATATATATATATATATATATATATATATATATATATTTAAATTAAATTAATTTGACATTAATATTTAAATTAAATCAAAATGACATTAATACTTTTAATATTCAGTATTTACTCCAATGAATTTGATGGATGAATATTGAAATTTTCTTATCAGCAATAAAATAAGATAAAATATTGATTTTTAAATAATATTTAAAAAGTTCTTATTAATTAAAAACTTGAGATTTTAAAAGTTTTGACGTATAAAATAAATATTATCATCATATATCATATATATATATATACTGCATAACAAATTCTTAGATTAAATTTGCGTTTGTTACTTGTATTTTTTGTCAAACTTCGTGTTGGTTCTTATGTTTTTAAAATGTTACTAAACAATACATTTACGTGTAAAAACTTATGTTAATAGTAAAATAAATTTTAAATACTAAATTTATACATAAAATAGCTAAAATCATATATATTCGAAATTTTAAGGAATAAATTCAATCATTTGAAGACTGAATATATATATATTTTTTTAAAAAGTATGAAAGGTTTTTTTTTTCTGGATCTAAGTACCCACGCTTTTTTTAATCAGAATAAGAGGCTTTCACAAATAGTAATATGATTTTTATGGAAGAATAATAGCGTAAGAATTTCAAATGTTTATTACATTAAATTAATATTTGTGTTTTTTAAATTGAATTTAGAACTTTTCTTTTAAAAATTGATGTGTGGTCATTTCCTTATGATTTGGGAGTTTTAAGAAAAATGAAAGGTTTTATGATTTATATATTCTTTATGTAAAAATAATACTAATGTTAAATATTTTCTTTATTTTTTTTAGGAATTATAAGTAGTTTTTTTTTAATTAAATGTTCCAACTTTCATATCATCTGACACAAACTTTTTATGTCAAAGGAACAGACAAAAGCAAGTTCAAATTATATATCCTATGGTGAGATATCATTTAATTATTAAATTAATTATTTTGTGCACAAGTTATACGATATGAATTTTCCTTTCCTTTATTGTAGTGCAATAGACAGATTAGTTCATGGGAATGTGGGTACTACATGATGTATTGGATCAAAACAATCATCCAGGGAATTTATGATAATTGGAAAGAGGTAAACACTTATAACTAATGCACGAATTCTACGATTTTAGGTACCACTACATAATAACATTTTTTGTTTTAGGTGTTCAATGATCCATCACTAATATTGAAAGAGACCATTGCCGAAATAACACATGAATGGGCAAGTTGTCTTCTACAACGTGGAGATTAGATTTTGATTAGGTGTTGTTTAAGTTTTGATTTTGGTTATGTTTGTACTTAAAAAGTTGAAGTTAGACTTTCTCTAAACTACAAATTTGAAGTTAGACATCTTGTTTATTTTGATTTTGGAACTCTTTATTATGTATTAGACATGAACAATTGGAAATATATATTCTGTTCTGAAAAATTTGTTGTATTTCAGGTTTTGGTTTAATGACTAAACAAATAAAATAAACAACAGACTTAAATTTGTGTACGAAGATCTAAGTTTGTTGGTCAACAACAGACTTAAAATTTAATTCTTTAAGTCTCTTGGTCAACAACATACTTAAATTTTACGTCTGCCGAATCTAAGTTTGTTGTAAAACAGACTTAAAGTCCAAAATAACATACTTAAAAAGTCTGTTTTGTACTAGTGTGTATTTTTCTGTTTTAATAATATAGTAAGTTGTTGACTTAGTTCTTAAATATATCATAACTAATGATTTTAGGAAACCATTCGCAACGTTAGTCGATGTTGAATCTGTTTTTCAATTTTTCCAATTGTATGGCTATAAAGCTATACAACATATTTCACTCCTTCACTTGTTCTCAAATAACTAAAAACGAATAAGAAAAATATTTGTAAATAGAAAATCTATTAAAGAAAACACAACATAAAATCGAGAAAATATTCTTTATGTTCTCAATTTCAATGTTTTATTACTATGGGAAGTAAGGATGATGGAAGGAAGCTTTTCAAAATTTATATATTTATTTTTATTTGATTGTTTAGTTTATGAAAACTAAATAAAATTAGTCATTTCCTGAAGTTGGAAAATTTTCACGAAAGTTTGAAACTTTTTGAAGTGGAGTTAATGTACTCGAGAACCTATTCCATTCTATGAATTTTTGTCAATGATATGAAAATGTGCGAAACATGGTTGTGATGGGAAGGAATATAAACCTAATATAACGGGGAAATTTTACTGTTTAGAATAACTTTCATTTGAAATTTCACGAATACAAAAAGTTTAAATTATGTTTTACTATTATGGTTTTATATAAAATAAATTTTTGCTTCAAAATTTTAATTTTGCTCAGCCATACTTTAATTCACGGAATTTTAATTTAAAAAAAAATGTACTAAAACGTGACTGTTATCATTTAAATAAATTAGTTTTTGTTAATAAAAATAAAAATTACATGTGGAAGTGTTAATCACAACTATATATATATATGGAAAATTCTCCCATCAAAAATAACATACGATACAATATTGATTGATACGTAATATCTAAATAAATTTTTGTTAGCTAAAAATTAGAGATTTTAAAAGTTCAAAAAGCTTAAAATATAAATAGAAAATTTAATTTAACATCAAGATTACATTAATTTTATTTAATAAATATTAAAACCCAATAACATTAAAAACACCGAAACGAAATGAAAAAATAAAACAATAACATTGCATAAAATTATTAAATAAAATATTGTATATTTTATAATCATTAAACTGAGAAAATAATCAACATATAATTATTTTATCACGGTTATCCACATAACATATATCGAATAAAGTTAGTTTCCTAAATTGTACTAAAGGAAGATAGGTTTTTTTTTAATAAATAAACGTTTAAATTATAAATAAACATATCTGTACTTAACAAAGCCCATCTTTTTATGAATATATCGATTCATTTTTTTAAACAAATTTAATAGTGTCTAAAGTAATATTAGCCAAGGAAAAAAGGGCCATGAGAATGGATATTGGATTTTATCTAGAGTTCATTTTTTTTTTTTTGCGTCTTGTTAGTAAAAAATAATCTTACATTTTTTCATCAATTTATAAATTTACATTAGAAGTGAAAGAAATAGTTATTATGAAGTATAATATTTTATTAAATACTCTATAGCCAAATAGTAATATCGAAAAATGTTATATTATGTATGCATATATCCTGCAGTTTTCTTTCTAGACAATCTATCTTATAACTTTTTCTTATAGTTATTTATACCTACACGTTTGGTTAATTTTTTTTAATAGCTAATTAAAACAGCTTCTGTGAAAAATGTTCATTGTACTTGTCTTTGAACCACCGATTATGAACTTCTCTAGGAATTTTAATAAAAAATGCTGTTTGTTAAATATTTTTTATCAATTATGAGATCCAATAAAATTATTTTCTTTAAGGGTGTTTCTTCCTGTACTCACTTTTTTCTTTAAGGGTTTTCAATATTATTTACTCGAGGGATAAAATGGAGAATAAATAATTTATGGGTATGCAGAAGAAAAAAAAAGGAAATACAGGAAGTAGAAGCATTTTTTCGAAAGGAAGGCGGACTGGTCCGCGTGTTATTCATAAGCCCAAATTTTGAATACAGGCCTTAAAATTAAATGTTTTTTAATGTAAATATCTATTACGATAAATAATAATCACGTCAATTTATCAAATATGTTATATTTTATCACATAAAATAAAAATAAAAAAGTATAAACTTTCTCCAATAACATTTTTTATTTCCTTCTGTCAAATAATAACATTAATTGGCAATCATAACCTAGTGATTTCTTGTATGACAACAATAACATTTTTTATTTTCTTAATTACACCATTTGATAACCTCAATTTCATTTTTGTTTCTTTAACTAGATTTATTAGAAAAAAGTGATGGAAAGTGAATAAAAGTACAAGGAGAAAAAAAATAAAAAATAAAAAAATAAAAAAAAATTGAAGATAAAAGATTATTCATGTTTTAACGTGTGATAATTTCAACCCACATTAATGTAAAATTAACAAAAGAAAAAAAATCAAATTAACTTTATTTAACAAATTTTAAACCTCGGTTAAATAATATAAATATAAAAACTAACATAAATTTTAAATATAAATATAAAAATCAAATTACTAATTGCACTTAATTATTATCTCTACCTCTTTATGTCTATGTCAATTGATCAAGTTGTACCATTTCACAAATAATTAAAGACATATATTATCAAAACACAATCACACCACTTGTCCACTATTATATTGTTAGTATGGTTGATTTGCCATTATTTTAAATTGTTATACTTGACGATACAAATGAAAACATACAATTCTAAGATTAATCAATATTTCTTATGACAATCTAAATATAATAAGGTAAACGTTTGAAAAATAACCAAAAACTTTAAAATCATACTTTTTATAAAGCTATCGATGAAGTAAAAAGAATATATAAAAATTTATTTCACTACAAATCTAAAAATATAAAAACACCACAATAATTAGATTTAAAACAAATTTTAATATTTAACTATTGCATGTTAATTTTGATATATCCCAAGTATAATAAACTACTAATTCACTGAATTGATTATTATAAAATCTTTTAAGTGTACAATAATCCATAATGAATAATATTGTTATTTTTATTAAGTTCCATAGAGCATTGATTGATTGAACATTATAGTTTAGAGTAGCAATATTATGACATATTTTTACATTCATTTAACATAGAGTACGAGAATAAAATGATTATATACGTATAAATTTTTGTATTTTTTTCAAGAGATAAAAAAATAAAAAGTAAGAAAAGATAATGTCAAATGAATGTAAAAAATTTAGGTGTCATTATTTTACTTAACACGAATAATAAAATATCATAATTTGATTGTAATTTAACTCAACTCAATTCATTTCACTTTTATTTATGATACTTAAACCTTGATAATTGAATTATAAGTATAAATAAACTCCTAAATATAAGATATTAACTCAACAACATAATGTTTAACAATATTGTATGGTATATGTTAAACCAATGAACTGGACAAACAAACAATTAACAACTCTTAACCAATCTGGTTAAGATAGTCGTTGAGTCAGGTAACTAATTATGAGTACTTTTTTTATTAAATATTATCACGCAAAATCATTCATTTGAGTGTCAGAGTGTTTTTTGTAAGTATCCTCCCACACAACTTGAACAAAGAGGAGAGTGAGCGAATAACGCAATTTGAATAATGAAAAATCATCAAGAAACTCATTCAGTTTCCAGAACAACTTTAAATGTTTTGATGAGTAAACTCAATCCTAACCCGAAACAAATATAAAATAGTAATTTAAAATAATTAATGTATGAAAAAGTATTGAAAATGGTTGAAGTAATAGGGGAAGGCCATTAGTAATGATGAAGAAGAAGAGAAAATTTGAAGTACTAGGAAGGAGTTTGGGTTTTGATGCGCTTTCAAAATCAAGGGTCCATGTCCACCAAAAATGAAATCTTGGTCCATTTAGAAAATGCAAAGTGCTTCAAAAATTCATAATGCAAGGTCATTTTCCATGTTTATTGGATGGAACAAGTGGCAAGTGGATTTCTTTTGAATAAGACTATGCTTCACCCAAATATTTAATAATTCAATAAACTATATCTTTATATAATGCATTTATGAACATAATTTTTTGTATGATAAAAATTAAATTTGGTAGAAAAGAGAGATATAAATAATAGTATGGAATAAAATTTTATTAATAGCATAATGGAAAGACAAGAATATGAAATAGTTTTTAAGAAAATAGTCATAGTTTTTACTAGCACTAGATTTTGTAATGATATTAAGAGAGTAACATATGCCAAATGGATAGCCAAATTATTCAACTTTTGTATAATTGTGGGAGGGTTCACCGCTGTACGTCACTCAAAAAAGGAATCGTACGATTACGTTTTTTTTAATGATTATTTTAAATTATAATAATAATAAATAAATACTCTTGATATGAACATAATTAACCGATTCATCTTTAACTCAAACAAATTGAATTAAGCAGATATTACGACGGATCGATGGAAGTATCAAAGCATCACTTTATATGCATTGCAAATTTTTTATCTATTCATGGTAGCACTAATAAAATGATTGTATATAGTAATGAATTATCTTTACCTAAGATAACACATCATTAGAATTTTAAATTGAATCTAAGTTTCATATAAATTAAAGATCTATTAATCTGGGTTAAGATTTTGAATAAATAAGATATTAATTTCTTATTTAATTTGATTTAATTTTCAGTGATGTTATATTTTCTAGGATTAAATATGTTTTTAGTCCCTATATTTTGGGGCGATTTTGGTTTTAGTCACTCTTTCAAAATAAGGTACAATTTAGTCCTTCAACTTTAGAAAACTTTGGTTTTAGTCTTTTTTATCAATTTTTTTTAACTTTATTTGTTGTTTCAAGCACGTTTCATTATAGCATTTGGATTGTTTACACTGTTTGACACATTTTTGCTTCAATGTTAAATGAGAAACGCGTTTGAACCGACAAATAAAGTTAAACAAATTTGGTAAAAAAGACTAAAATCAGAGTTTTTTAAAGTTGAAAGACTAAATTGTACCTTAATTTGAAAAATGGACTAAAACCAAAATCGCCCTAGGGAGTAAAAACATATTTATCCCTATTTTCTATAGATCCAACAAACGATTTTATAATATTTTTAAGATGTTAAGTAATAAATTATTATTATAATATTCTAAAGATATAACACAATATAATAAAGTGTATGAAAGTCAAATAATAATATGGAATTGTATAAAAATATCAAATATGTGATTAGAAATAAATTACCAAATTAAAAATAATAATAATAATATAAGTCTTTTAAATCATTGAATAAAATGAAAATATTTTAGTAATTTAAAACGATTATATATATATATATATATATATATATATATATATATATATATATAAATAATGTTTCCTTAGTCCATTTTTTTTTCTTTGGTTATACAGGTTTTACTTGCTCGGTTAATTGATTGACTTAATCTTTAAGGTTTAATAAGATCTTTTAAGATATTTTTTTCTCTTATTATAGTCTTAAATGTACAATTTTTTTCTTATGTATGTGGCTATGTTTAAGTGAGTGTTTTTAATTTTATTAAATCAAATAAGTTTTGGGTCATATTTAATTATCATTATTTCTTTATAATATTTTTATTTATTGTTTATTTTTGTTAGATGAAAATGTTTTACTTTTAATTTTAAGTGTTCATATTGCATATACTTTAATTAACTGGATAACATAAAAGACATATTATTCTTTTTATTATTTTTTATCCTTAACTTTTTTTTTTCATTATTTGAAGATCTTTGTTTTATTTAAACAATTTTTATATCTTTCAACGGTTTAACGCTTCTATATCTAATAAGTTTTTTTAGATTTTCAAGATATGTTTTTTTTTTATCATATCCTTAATTATACAATTTTTTTTTCTATACAATTTAAATTGAATAGTATATCAAATCTTTCTAGATACTCATTTGATAACTTTTACTTTTTTTTTTAATATTTTAATTTATTGATTATTTTGATCATGTAAAATATTTTGACCATATTATAGTTGTGTATAATTCATACATAAGAACGCAAGAGGTGCCTGGATTTTTTAATTTCAAAATTTAAGAATAATACATAAACTAAAAATGTGATTATGTGTTTCAATAAAAAAAATAAACCACGTGTAATAAGTGATATCATCAAAATTTGTTTTAGCCGTCAAACTGGTAATTGGTCTAGAAATTTATAAAAATAGGTAAAATTGGTCCCACCTTGATTGTTGTAACATTTGTGCTAATGCGGGTAACTGTTAACATGTGACTTTCACGTGTTATTAATTGTATAAAATAGCATCATAAATTAAAGAGTGATAATTCACACCCATCTTTTGGATAAATACTTAATCAAGAAAACATTCCATATTTATACTCTTATCATACATATACTATATTCCTTGTATTTTTTTTTCTTTCTGTATACATATCCATCAAACATTTTCTATAAATGGTCTATTGAGTTAGAGTAGGTGTATGAAGAAAATTAAGGAGGATCCATTTATTGATTTTGAGAATTAGATGGTAATTTTAAAATATGTTGATAATTAAAATTATTAATAATAAAAAATTCTTCAATAAAATATTTGTTGATAAATTTTATGTATACATAAATATTAATTAAGGTTGTAAATTAATTTTATTTTTAATTAATTGATATATCTTGTCAAGTTTTTCTGTTTTTAGTTTGAGGAGCAGCAATAATAAAGCTCACGGAATAACCGAAGAAGTAAAAGATATTTGTAGGCTCTGAAAGGAAATAAAGATACCTTGTTCTTTGAGTGGATATTTTTCTTTTTTAAAATAATGCTGATGATTCTACAAGAACAAAATCTTGTACAGTAGAAAACAGAAAAATATTCCCTTTATCGAAATTAATTTTGAATGATGAGAGAAAATTTGGAAGTGTCCACTGCTGTTTTCCTTACTATTTTCAAACTCTCTAGTGCCCCTCCTTATCACCATTCATCATGCCAAGACTCCTTTCTAACAACTCAAAATTGCACTCATTTCTAATTCCTCATTTCAAATAATAATAATAATACTCATAATTATTATCCGGATTAATTATTTTTTACTCCCTTTTTTAACTCACATTAAAACATATATCAATCAAATACTAATATAAACACAATTTAACATCTAAAAATAATAATAAATTTGCATAAACAAACTTACTGGTTGGTAGAAATTTTATATCAATTAAAGTTAAGACCAAATTATAATATATAAGTGAGTGTAAAGTTTATTTTTCAAATTGGTTTTATGAGATTGAATTACACTTAAAATATATTTTTTAATATGTATCAGGTTGAAAACTATCATAACAAAATCTATATAGACATTCTGTTTCACCTGTTGTCGGACTACTTTTAGAACACTCATTAATTCTACGTGTCTAAATAATAAATTTGCATAAATGTAAAAATGGTATTTTTAGGTTTTATCCTAAAAGAAGCATGGAAAAAGGGGAGGCAAAGAGAGAAACAGAACGTGCAAGAGAGACAGGACACTTATCTACAAATTCCTGGTCACTGCCCCCCTCATAGTACATTCCCTTGTCTCTCCTCTTAGTCTTCTCTAAAATAGTTAATATTCCATCACAACATTATGCTACTCGACTCCACCAAAAACAAAAATATAAAAAAATAATACCATGTTTAACATTATTTTAATAATTAAAAAAAAAACCTTCTTCTAGTACATTCAAAATAAGTCTCTTTCTACTTTGAAATAGTCATAAACAAATAATAATAGTAGTATGACACGTGTTTATATTTATTTAATACGTATTATAAAATTAAATAGTCAATGATAAATGATAAATGATAAAGAAATTTGTTAATTTTTTTTTTATGAAAAAATTATGTTTGTTAATGCATGTATTATTATTAGATTAATAAGAATAAAGTTAGAAAGTAAGTAAAGAAAAAACTCAATAATCACATCTCCTAAATTAGAAGCCTATATTGGGTGGTAGATAAGGGTGTACACTGTACAATGAGTTAGTTGATTAGTTGTCTACAAAATAATATTCTCCAAAATCTCTCTCTCTCTCTCTCAATCTCTCACCAAAACCCTATCTATCTATCATCATCATCATCATCATAACATGGGTGATGTTCTAAGCCCTTTCACAGTTTCATCTCCTCCTCCACCCTCTTCCTCTTCCGACAACAACAACAACAGCATGCCCATGTTGTACTACGGTCTTGTGGTGGTGGGAACCGCCGCCATAGTGTTGGCTGTATACAACGTTTTCCTCCTGAAACGCAGCCACTCGCGGTCGCAGCAGCCTCCGGGGTCGAGTCCCAATGGTGTGGGAACAAGAATTGAAGGGGTTTCGGAGATAACGAGGAGCATGGAGAACCGACAGAGAGAGTTGTTGTCGAGCTTCAAGTACAAGAGAGAAGAGGTGGCAAAAGAAAAAGAAGAGTTGGAAGATTTTGAGTGCCCCGTTTGCTTATCAGTTTACGAAGAAGGAGAAGAAGTGAGGAAGCTTCCACAGTGCAAACACTATTTCCACGTTCTTTGCATAGACATGTGGCTCTATTCTCACTTCGATTGCCCCATTTGTAGAACACCCGTTCTCGTCGGCCATCTCTCTCCGGTCGACGCCTTCATTGAATCCGGCGGCATCTCCTAGTTCTTTTCTTCAGATCACAAAATATTATTACAAGCCACAACAAAGTTTTTCCTCGGTTAATTTTCACCTCAATTTTTTACTAAATATAATATCATGTCATGTCAAAATTAATTACGACTTTCATGGTTTATTTAATAATTTATCGTGGGTGGGTCCTTTTTCCCTTTGGTGGGACACTGAAGTCAGTGAGAGTGAGTGAACTACACCTTGAACAGCACCAGATTAGGGTCATTAGTCCTTCCGAGCAGTTCCCACAGGACCCTTTTTTACCTCTTTTCATTTCTTTAACATTCAATATGTGTGTAAACCATTTTTTTCAGAGATTATTACTATAATTTTTTATACATTCAATATTTATCACAGCTATACCACATAATCATGTATGAAAATATTATTAATTAGTTTACAAAAATAATATTTTCTGTTCACAGCACAAAAATCTCTTCTTCAATATCGGTATACTGAAATGAAACTTTGATCTTTAGTCTTTAATATTTACTTTTACCCTGATATTAAGTTTGGTTCTTTAAATAATAATAATTTTTATCACTTTTAAATTTTGTGTAATATTCAAAACAAAACAAAAATTCCATGATTAATCTTCATCACCTGATTCACTATATTTAGTATATTTATCTTTTTTGTTATTTTTTTTTCATATACAAAGTTTGAATTTGAGTTATATGTTGTTGGTTAGGTTGCTCAATTAGATATTTTTTTTGAAAAAAATGTTTAAAATACGTGAGATATTTAGAATAAAATTTTGAAAATTGGGTAATTTGAGAAATGAAAAAAATGAAGGCTTTTACGGGGGCGGCTGGTTTGATTGGTTGGGCATATACCATTGGATTTGGTCCACATAAGTCCACATCTTTCAACACTCATCTTTTCCTAATTCATTTATTCATTATTGCTAAACATATTGCTATTTTTTAAATTCATAACCATTTTTTATTATAAACCCTAAATTTAATTTTATGCACCATTACTCAAGATATAAGAAAATGTTTACTGCAGCCTACCAGAAAGGTTAAATAAATCTATTTGTAAAAATACCTATTTTTATTGATGTTCCCTAAATATATTTGGATGGAATATTAGTATACATGTCTAAACTTTTTAAATTAAGCATAAATAATATATATGTTAATCTTTGTTAAGCTTATTACTAAAAATGATAGACTTAAATTCTAATTTATTCCATATTTTTATTGAGCTTATTGGATTTAATTTTAATTTTTTTTTTAATCATGTTATAATTTTTGTCAAATTTATCAATTTAATTATTTTTTTAATATCGTTTAAATTGTTAATAACAACACATAATCTGTCTAGTGTGACCTATTTTATCTAATGTGGAGAAGAGCTTCATTTTATTCAATATGTCAAATAAAATGAATTGTGTCACTTTGTTTAATATGATGTTAATTATTTAAATGACATAACTAAAAATGATTAAATTTACAAAAAAAAAAATAGGACTTGAAAAAAATGATCAAATTTAACAAAAATAGGGATTAAATTAGTATTTAAGTCAAAATTATAAGATGTTTTTAATTTATTTGACGTTATATTTTTAAATTTATATAATTACATTTTTTTTATCTAGCATTAGGAAGAAAAAAAGAGAGGATGTGTATTATTTAGCATTGAGTTCTGAATGGGTAGTATTTGATGAGTATTTAGATGGGTGTGAATATATTTTTTATAAGATAAAAACATACATGATATAAAAAATTCATATTCGTATGATATATTATGAAAGAAAATAAGTTTTAATTTTTACATCATTAACACAGATGAATATAATCAAACAAACACTCATCTCATTCCGTTGTTGTTTCTAATTCGACTCATTAATATCTTCATTAAGGTATTATTATTATTATTATTATTAGTATTATTGTTATTATTATTTATTATTATTATTTATGTTGTTAACTATGAGTGTAATTTTAAAATGAAATTGAGAACTAATTATCCATGCATTTATCCTTGGATTTTTAAAATATAAAACTAAAATTGTAAATTGAAAAGAAAAAAATAAATTTTCACTTTCTAAGTTTAAAATTCAGAATAATTATTTATCCATTTTAGCGTGTAGCTATTGAACTGCATTTATATATCACTTGTCCATAATGAAACAAACGAGTCAAATTAAGAAGTGGTAGCATCTTCAACTTCAATTTGGCTCTATTTGGAAGATAATGTTCGCAAGGAACAAAATCGATGTAACATAAACGAAAATGAATACGTAAATTGTTTTTTCTTTTTCTTTTCATCTTTCACCAATTTTTATTAATTTACAACGAATAGAGGATCAAAAATCATGGGTCAACTTGCCATGAAATCAAAGTGGAAGTCTTATGTCATGGATGATTTTTCTATAAAGATTTTTAGGAGAAAGAGAAAAAAAAAAGGTTGCCCTATAAACTGAAACAAAGTTATGAATAAGTTAAAGTAAAAATCATATGAAATATTTTTCTAGAAATTAATGTATATATAAATTTTAATTGTGGAAGTTAACTTTAGTTAGATTTTAATGTAATATAAAATTTGAATTAATTCAAATTGATGTTTTATGGTTTAATTTGGATCGACTTTTGTAGTTTTTATTATTATAAAATTAGTAAGCATTCTGAAAAAATTATAAATTTGTCAAATAAAAAAAAATCGGGTTTTTTTTATAATTACTGTCACATTCGTAAATAATTATGTAATCTTATAATTAAATCTACAATTCATATTGATGAATACAAATATATTATAAATATAATACAAGTAAACCTCAAAATCAAAACTTTCAATAAAATTATCATATGTGTTTATTGGCCATTAATTAGCTAGAGATCCTCAAATTAGAAACCAAATAATGAATAAACTTTTGGAGGGTAAGAGAACCTTAGGTCAAAATTAAGTTATGATAAATAATAGTCGAGTATCAAATAGAGCCACACTTGTAAAAAACCTTTTAATATTCAAATCAATACAAAAATATAAATCATATTATAATATATGATTGATAATAGTATATTACTTTACTTTGATTTATAACATATGAGTATTTTCATAGGTATAAATTAGTTGGATTTAACCTTTTTAATTTAAAATGAATGTTAACGTATTTTCAATTTCTTAAGAAAATTTTGATTTTTTTATTTGGTTTAATTTTTTAACTTTCTAATTATAATAATATAGACTAGTCTTACTTATGGAAATGAGAGAACAACAAAGCACGATAAAAAGAAAAAAGAAAAAGGGTCAAAAGGTGTTTTAAGAAAATGTTACTGGTGATTGGAGAGGATCTTGGACTCTAGTCTATGGGACGCGTGTGTCGAGATATCTTACAAAAGTCTTTCAATCATTCATCCATTAAGAAGTATGTAGTAAAATCCGACCTCGGACTTCTCGAAAAACAACTTCCACACATGTTTGGCGGAGAGAGCAATCTCGATGTGGAAGTCGGAGTAAAATTCAGAGAGCAGAGATCGTCTATTTAGAGGCATGATAAATGCAATATCCAGACAATTTATTGAAGGAGGATCATTCAGTCACTCGGAAGATAGGGTCACTCAAAAAAGTATATTTGATTGAGAAAAGGATAAGAATCATGTTCCTTACCACTTTTGCAGATAAAAACTCGAAAGTTTTTAATTTTGATTAAAACGATCCTATGGTGATAATGGTTGAGATTGGAAATTATGATCGGCAAAGTGTGGTTGACAAGAGAGCTTATTCAACATCTTACACTAAAAAGCATTCCAAAAAAATGAATATAACAGAAAATCTCATTATGTCTTATAACGATCATATCATCAAATTTTCTAACGAGCGAATATATACAAAGGAATATTTAGATTTGTGAACATAAATCAAAATTGGTCAAGAGAGTGAGGAAATTCAGATTTGATATATTCTACTTAAGGTCAACACATCCTACCATATATTACTTAGTTGACCGTTGAACACATTCAAGGTTATAGTATCTACACTCCACACTTGTTATAATGACATTCTCTTTAAATATGGGTAAGATATGTGCATGCTAATTAGAAGAAGACTGTAAAATGCTATGCTCTTTGCCCTAAAGTGACTTCATATGTCTCACTTATGAAGGTTCAACAATTAGTGGTGATTATGATCAATCTTAACCTTCACACCAACATTGATGATCGAATGGAACACCAAAAAACAAAAAGTTAAGAATAAATAAGGTGGAAGGAACAACTAGTTGCCTTAGTACATATCTTAGTAAGGATCAAGAATGATGGATGATGTCCATTCTCGAAGAGAACAAAAGACTCGTTTTCCTAGACGTCTATTGACATGCCATGTATACATCTAGGAGTGATGTCTCACAAGCTAACCATCTTTTAGTAAGCTAAGTTGATCACTCAAGAAAAGAGACTATTGAGAGAGGAGCATTGGAAAATAATTGAGATTGAGGTCAAGAACTAAGAAATCCCATTGTGCCTCAATGATGAGTCCTTTAAAGTCATTCAATCAACAAATTTACTAATCAAAAGTACAACTAACATCGTGAAGGTGAGGAGATTAGCATAAATCAGCCTAATAATTGTGATTAAGGTATGATTAGGTCATGATTAGGTTGATTATAAGTAAAAGTCCATTACAATTCCTATAAATAGGAGTCTAAGTAAAGTAGTTAATGATTATTAATTGTTGCATTTAATACGTGAATGGTTGGACTTTTCTTGATTTAAGCATAGAGTATCTTTTGTATGCCTCATCTAAGTGATTCTAAACCAACAAAAGACTTGAATTACGGAATGAAATAAAGATAACCACAAACAAACCGTAGAAAAAGGAGCGAAGGAGTAAATTGTCTTGGATTTACTAGTACTCGACCTCTTACAAAGATAATATATATATATATATATATATATATATATATATATATATATATATATATATATATATGCTTACTAATGAATTTATATAACTTCAAATTCTTATTTTAATTTCATACACAACAAATACAATTTTATTAAAATGGCTAACTTTATTTCTTACATTTTTGTTTCTTATAAAAAAGGTATCCTTGATCATTTTACAAAAAATAAACAACAAGCATAACAAATTACTAAAACGGAGATCTAATTCTTAAAATTTTAAGCGGGTTTAGAAAATAAGAAAATTGAACATTTCATAAGGTAGAAAATCCATAAATTGGCTGTATTAAGATTTTGTATTGAATGTAGTATCAATCTCTTAAGTGGGTCAAACTTGTATCTAATTAGTGTTATGTCTTTTCAAAGAATCTCCTCTTGAAATATTTTTTAATGGTATGAGTGAATGATTCGTCCTAATAATAAACTTAAACGAGGTACAATATCGATAAAGAGTCCTAAATATTAGGATTATTTGTATTGAAAGTCTTCTGACAAGATGTTATGAACAAAATGTGTCATATTGTTGTATAAAAATGATATAAGAAGGTCATTATTGAAATATTTGTAATTGAAAATAGTTTTGCTAAAAAAAATTATTGAAAATTTAAGTATGAGTCTAAATTCAAATTAATTCAAATAAAAAAAAGTTAACCATTTTATAAAATAAAAAATTCACACACTCTCATTATCTTAATGTTTTATAACAAAAATAATTAAAATATTTGATATAAATTAGGATCATGTTTTATTGGTATTGTATTTTTATAACAAATACTTTTAAAAAAGATTCATTACTAATTCTCTTACCTTAAACAATAAATATAAATTATTTGAAACATCTTGATGAAACACTTAATGGAAATACTTTATATATTGTGGTTGATTTGATAATCAAGGTCTTTAAAATATGATGGAAAAGTTTGACAAGGTATTTTATTTGAATTTTAAATTGCATAATTTTACTTACTTTGATGGTTTAATTTAAATTCTGAAATTTGGAAGATGAATGTAAAAGAGAAAAAAAAAAAAGAAGAAGAGAATTTTGATACTAGACATGTGAGATGAGTATTCCATCAAGCTTCGTTGGAAAATGCAAAGAAAGGGAAAATACATTGCACATAGAGTGTAGTAGTACATAGTAGCCACCTAAATGACACCATAGAAACTAGGGACACACCTTCTCGACGTCTCATGTCACATAAAATGTCACCTAAGTCTGCTTTTTCTTCTTTCAAACACCACTCATGCTACCATTATTATCAACTTCGCACGTGTTTATTCAAATGATAGAAATACATAATATCAAATATAAGAATACATTTTCTTTTCACATGTTTAAATTATGAAAAATAGTATGTAGTAATAAATTTGAATTAATTTATTGTATTGAAAATTTTCATGTATAAACATGGATTTTATACAAGTAATATTGAGTCATATTTCAACACTAAATTAATTCATCAGTTTTACTTATAATTAGTTTATTCTCTACAATAAGATCTTTCTCTCATTCTTCTAATTTTCTAAAAAAATGTCATACTTAAAATTTAAATACATTCTATGTATAATTTCTGTATTCTCATAGGGACTGAAATTAGATCTTCATAATTATTTTTCACCCCAATACTCCCTTCGCTATCAAACTTTTATGTTACGATTTCTCAATTTTAATCTCAAATTCTTGTCATTGTTATATTTTTTTTTTATATATATCCTTACTTAAATATACAATAATTGTCATATTATAAGATTAGTTAATAATTAAGATTGGATATATTAAATGAGTGTGTTTTAGATCAAATGTACATTTGTCGATAAATTAAATGTTTTTAAATATTGTACAATAATTTTAAACATTAATAGTTTCAGAACGGAAAGAGTATCACTGAGTCTAATTATATTTTCTATTTTTTTTTCAAATATGTATTTTCTTTAATACAGATAAATATATTTACCATAGTGAATAATTGCGATATATTTACTAACATTCTTTTATAGCTAACAGCATTAGCCAGAAGTGTTCTGAACATTTGATTTTGAATTAAAATATTTTATAAATAAAATAAAATGTGTATTTTTATTATTTCATTTGGTCAAAAGATCCAAAATGACAAAAAGAAAACGAATACGTGATATTCACGAGAATGCGTCTTCCATTAACTTGAACGTTCGATTTCTTTACGTCATTATTAATTTTCTGAACCTACCAACCAGAGTGTCATAAATGAAGGAAGAACCAACAAATATTGACATAAACATTCTTTGAAATTTCAACCTTTGAATTAAGATCTTATATTCCATTTGCTGCTTGAAGATAAATATCAATTAATATTGAATTAAAACTTTTACATACTTTTTTTTATTTACACAGAAAAAGGAATATATATATATATATATATATATATATATATATATATATATATACTTATTATATTATCCATATACTATATAGTCAAATTAAGATTAAATTTCAGGTATTTTTAATTTTTTTTTGAGAAATTGATCTTAGTATATATGTAATTTTTTGTATTTTGTTATAATTTTTCAAAATTTATATTTTATCTTAATATTTTAAATTTGATTAAGAGAAAACAACATCAATTCATCTTAAATATGAGTGATATAATTCAGCATAATAAATAATATAAATACTTTTGAGAACATATTAGGTGGAGTAAAAAATTGTAAAGCTTCCTCTTTCTTTTTCTTAAATTGTATCTCATACTTTTATCTCTTTCTAATTTTTCTTTCCTTTTTCTTCTAATATTCTCACCTAAATGTTTATATTTTATAAGATCAAATTTCATCTCTATTAATTGGTGAACTTAAGATTATTCTTAACCATATAAAAATTAAAATAGAGTAATTTTGAAAAACCCTTTTTATTCTTCTATCTCTTTGGATTTAATATCAATATTGGTTTTGATAATTGGGAAGTGTCATTACCTCAATTATTTAGTCTTTGTCTGAAGTTTGATTGTTTTCTATCGTGTTGTTTGTATCTTTAGAATCTTGAAGTTTTCTCAACTTGTCCTTTTGATTTTTTGAGTTTTAGCATTTAATTTTTCAGGAAGGAAAATATATCATTATTAACTTCTCTAAATGACACTTAAATGTTGAAGTTGATACATGATTATCGAAGGCTTATCCTTTAATTGAAATATTAGAATTTAGGATTTATTTTAATAAGATATATATTTTTAAATTGATTTTTGTACTTTTGTTGATTTTGTTGAATTAATTGAATAATTTTGCACGTGTTATGAAAATTGTTATTGTTGATAATGAAAGTTATGACTCGATAATAATATTAGTTATGATGAATGTTGGACTAAGTTAATTGAAATTGTGTGATAAGTTCACCTTAAAAATTTATTAGTTTGTTTATGGTTGTATAATTGAATTTGGTACAATTAATTAACTTTGATTGAGTTGATATAAACTTTGAAACAATGTTTCATGTAGTTGCTGTTAACCGAGCAAGTAAATGTAATACTTTAGTGATTATTTATTTAGAAAATACTTGAATATTGATAGTTTAACTTGTTTAAGGAACCAAGAGAGTTATTAAGGTTGAATAATAAACTTTGAATTTTATTCTACTTTTAAATTTGTTTAGAATTGTACAAATGATTTTGTGGTACAAATGTGAGTGTGATAAAGTTAAAGTTATACAAGTCAAACTTATTCAAAAAAGCATCATATTCAAAATAAATAATTCAAAGGGGGAGCAAAATTAAATTTATTTACTTTAAAAACCATCATTTTATGATCATGAGTTCATCAAATCCTGGCACAACTTCTCAATTATACTATATGGTGTACATATGAGCATCAATTTTCCCAGAAAACTTGGAGTTTCCTGAATAGAGTATAGACTACATTTTTCTCAAATTGTCTAACCTTGCCTGTAGGTCACTATCTATCCCTCCATCATCATTCCCAGAAGTTTCAACTTGAGCTACCTTGGTCTTTGCAGCTGGAGCAGCAACAGCTGATGATGGTGCATTTACAAGCTGCATATCAAACAAAAACAACTCATCAGGCTTTGTTCTAGAGACTTTCATTCATTTACTTTCAGTTGAAAAGAGATGTTGAATGGGAAACCATAATCATATACCTCTTGGTTGATGTCAATTCCAATCTCATCAAGAACTTGGTTCACTAGATCCTCAGTTTCTTCTTCATCTTCTTCTCCTTCCAAAGCATCATCTATTGCATCTCCCATCATCTCAGATGTCAATTCCATCTTCTCATTCTGTCTCTCAAATTCTTGCATGATTTTCTGCAAAGATGGCAAGTTCATCTGCCTATTCATTTGCCCCATGGCCTTTGTCACGCCTTTCATAGCCTCACCCATTGCTTGTGTTGATTTCAAAGTCTGAAAAGTGAAGCACAACAGAAACTACCTTTTAGCACTTGAATATCATAAAGACGTCTGTTTTAATCAAAATTTTGTGACTGCTGGCCAGTTAATCATATATCAAGAAAAAAAAAATGCCATGAACCATTACCCTATATTAACAATACATGCCAGAAACAAAAATTACAAAATCACCACAATGACATACCTGAATTCGGAGGGATACACCTTGGAGCTGAGATTTTAGCTTATAAAACTTCTCAATCTGATGCCGTGTTCTAACCAGATCTTTTGCCATGACTCTAACAGCTCCCTGAACAACCCACCTTAAAGGTTAAATCAATAGTTAACTATAAACAACAGACATACATATATGCCATTACAGACAAATCTAGATTTGCGGTAAACATCTAATCTCATTGGTTAAAAACATTGAAACCAAACTGAATTGATCAAGGGCAAGTCACTTCCACTAGCTTGCAATAATCAAATCACTAATCATTTCCACATAAATGTCATGCTATAGACTTCTGTGGTAGATAGAAACCGGGATAAACAAGAAAAAGAAAGGGAATATAGAGGTGTTCCTCCAGCAAATTAGAATGATATAGCCATTCTCGTTGATCTGAATAATCAGCCTGGCAATCAGTCAATTATTTATTATTTTTTACAGCTGGGACTACGGCAACTACCTAGCCGAACCTAAGCTATAGATAACCATGAGTTCCTATTCTATCAGCATCCACTCAAACTCAAGTGGGCTCAACAATTAAAATTGCTCAACCATTATTGAGTTTGCTTCTTCACCATGGAATCTGGTGTTTTCTATGGCTTGGTAAGTATATTAGAATCCAATAATTAGAGGGTACATATATGACACACAAGGCTTCTGCTAATATTGGTAACCATTTCTCTGACAAAGGAGACACCCAAATGTGTTTGATACGAGAGTGAAGTACTGAATTATGAGCCAGTGACACAGAACCTAGTTAGGTTATCACAAAAGGCAACAGTGTTAGAATAGGAACTTGTAGTTCTTGAAGAGACGGAATAATAGGATCTTAGCTATAGTGTTTGAAAAGCAATGACGTTTAGCCTCTACATGAGTGAGCAACCAAGGTCTGCTTCTTAGACCACCATGAGATCAGATTTGGGCCAGGATAAAATATGCAGGACCCGGATGTTGATCTTTAGCTGCCTGGGTCTAAGCCGAATAGAATGGGCCAATAGTTGGGTTTTCTTGGGATCGGAAGGTTAAAACGGTAACCCATGGTTGATCACAAATTGGAAGTATCTATGAATCTTCCCAATCATTTTCCAACGTATTGATTGAGAGAGGTAATTCCCTTTTCTGTTGACATGTTGTCTTTGGCAAAGAAATCATAAATTTTACCTTTTAGATAAGCAGATGGAACCACTGGGGAGATATTTAATTTCAATTCCCAAGAAGTAATCCAAATTCCCCAATTGTGTGAGTGCTAACACTGATTTAAGCTCAATCTTAAGCTGCTGAACAAGGACAGAATAATTCCCTTGAATGAAAATGTCATCAACACAGACTAGGATGTAAACACAGTGGCAGAAAGTGGTTAATATGAACGGAGATGAGTCATATTTGCACAGCTGACAAGGCTACGCAGCGTGTTCGCGAACCTCTCAAGTCAAGCCTGTTTTAGGCCAAATAAGGCTTTGGAAGCAAGAGAGTTTTTAACTGCTTCAAATCCTGAAGGCTGGACCATGCAGCTTCTTCGTCTAAGGGTATTGAAGTCCAAGCACTATTGGCAAAAAGAGCTGAAAGTTCTTGCATATCTGAGTGCCAATTGGGGTTTAAGAGAGCTGTGGCACGCATGAGTGCATCTTGTTGCTCCTGTTCCAGGTAAGCTTTACAGGTTTTTCCAAAGTGGACTTCCTGAATGAACTACACATTGATACAAGCAATGATAGCTTCAACTTGCTTTTTAAAGAGAAGAAAACTCTTCCGAGTCACTGAGACAGATTCTGAAAACGTCAATGGAGCAGTAGAGAACATTGATGATAAAGCCCCATGATCAGCTGAGTTGAACAGATGGCAAGTGTGCTCAATGGTCAAGGCTCAGGATCATTCGCAAGTTTGTGATACCATGATAGATTCAGTAGAAAGATATAAACAAGAGTGGGAAAAAAAAAAAGTGAAGAGAGGATAGGAGACTTCCTCAAATGATACAGAATGATTTTATTATGTTGTTCTAAAGCGATGTGAGGGTAATTATATACTGATGATTCATAACAATATCGCTAGCCTGGCAATCTGTCAGTTATCAGTTGACTGTTACAGCTGCAACTACTGCAACGACCAAGAACCAAGTTAAATAGCTAAAGTGAGTGCTTCAACGAACACTTACTATCAATACAACCAAAGAGGATGTAGTGGAGTTCCAATTAACGAAAATGGGAGTCCCATTTATTTATCTTATGGATTTTTTAACAATAATTGAAAAATTAAGCACCACATTTGATCTGCAACAGGTAATTAGCAAATGCATTTGTGAAACAGGCATCACACTGAGTCTGCAATAGCTCTAGGGAAGGAGTTACTGGTGGAAAAAACAGCAACAACAAAAGTTTCATCCCCAAAATCAATATGAATGTATATCTTGGTTAATACAGGTGATAACATTTAAGTATAACAAACTTCCCCAACCACAGGTATCAGTTAAAAAAAAACACACAGCAAAGAACAAGGAAATTGTGAGAATTAGAAAACAATATCATCACAACAGCTAACACATTCATGCCTCTTCCTCCTTCTAGGGAAGAGCAGAAAATTCCATTCCAAATCCTTTAGCAAACAGCAGACGTTAGGTGTTATAAATTTGCATAATAAAAAAGCTAAACTAACATGTTGACAAACAGATATGTTCACCACACATGCCACTAAAAACTAGAGAAATAATAGACTTAGGACACAATCACTATACCATCTGGCCTTGTTTAGCACTTTTCTTTATCTCCAAAATCAATTTCTTCTCTTGTGTTTGCAAACCTTGCCGCTCGCGCTCAATTTCTCTAATTGATTTGTCCAGCATCCTCTTATTTTCCCGCAGAAGCTCTGAAAGTCACACACTATATGTTCAGGTACTATGAAATCAATATGCAGTGTTACTGAATGACACCAAATCAATCAAAGACATGTTAACGCATATTGGAAACTTGCAATAACCCTCTCAAAGACACCCCGTTTGAATAAAGTAAACAACTTAACGTGCCCGTTAGTGGATCACTAAAATCATAATTCCAATAGTTGCAAAGCATAATTCCAATAGAAATTGAAAAGAAAAAGGAATATAAAGTACAGATCTTAAGGAAATCTCTGAATCTTATCAAAACAAGGAGACAAGATAACAAGAGAAAAAAAAAATACAACAGATCGTTAGTTAAACATGCAATACAGCAATCACAACAGAAAGAAGAAAAGTAAAAGCAAAGGGTCGGAAAATAATCATCGAAAGAATTTAACTTTGCATAAACGACCGAACAAGTTTTGCAGTGCATCTGCTTTGTTCAATTGAACATAATATTACAAAAGCAAAGATTTTGATGACGAGTGATAACTCTGTAATCAAAATATAGCAACCCCATTTTGAAAAATCACGGAATTCATATTTTAAACAGAGAAGGCGATGATTTACAAACCCGCGGGTGTTTTTCTCTTTCCGAAGATGAAACTCATGGTTATGGAGTGGGAAGAACAACCTCAGCAGAGATCCAATTGAAAATGCAAAAGACGAAAGAACAACGTAAAAGCCTCCGATCTCGTTATGTTATGCGTTTGGTTTGGTATTGGGTGATTATGCTTTTGATCAAAGGTTGCTTACGCGGTAAGCGTTGAATGAAGGAATCATCGACGAACGATTATCACCGCCGTTTCCCACACGTGCCGCACTCGGTGTGGGACCCACAGTTGCGTTGTCGTTTAATCAGTTTCGACGAAATAACCGCACAACTTTTCTGCAGTATTGCCAGCGACTTCTCTTCTAAACTTTGCGAAATCAATTTCGAAAGAGGCGAATTTTAAACAGCGGAATTTGCTTCTCTGTATTTCTTTTCTATCTGTTTTTAGGAAAAATAAAGTTTAATATTTCGCAATAGTTTTTACTATAATTCGAGTTTCTTATCTTTATTTTTTAGAAGTGTATAACATATAAAATATAATGGTTATCTCATTTTATTATAATATGATTTTATTTCATGAAATATAATATGATAATACTAATATAATCTCAAATAATGGCTCTTATCAGTTGTACGAAGCTTGAAAGTTCGTAAAATACATCATAAAATTCAAACATATGCATGAGAAGTTTAGAACATAAAAAAGCAAATATAAATCCAAGTTTAGTTATTAATCACTTTCTTATTTTTTGTATTGTGAAAGTCATGTTACAAAAAGTTTAAATAAATTAGGTGTAGCAAGATAAGAGAAAAAAATATAACAAACAACCAAAAAAAATTATTTAATTAAAGAAGTTTTTATTTAAAAGATAAATAATAATAATAACAACTATAACAATAATAAAAAGATAGAGATATAGATGGAGGAATATTGATAAAACTAAATAATTCTTATAAAAAACTATATAAGATAAAATTGTAATAAATAGATTAGAAAGCGAAAATAGACAAAATAAAAGAGATAACAAAAAAAGAGATAAAAAAAATAGACAGGAAAAAAGCTGGACTTTTTTACGGTCTACCTCACTTAAAATATATAATTATTTTACTTTCCGCACCCCTGAATTTACCATTTTAAATCTCGTGCTCTTGCTTTTTATTTCTACTTCTTTTTTAAATGGTAAACTAATTCTATACATTTTTACTGGTTACACCCCTTTGTCGAACCCAATACACTTTTAATAATTACACTTTTCCTATATTTCATTAACAACAACAACCTGTCTAATTTAATTTTAGTAATGATATCATGACATATTTTTATAAGGATAAAATAATTATAAAAATATAAAATTTTGTATTTTTTTCACAAAAGAAAAGAATAAGAAGTAAGAAAAAAATAATATCAAATAAATGTAAAAGAGTTAGGTGTTTCAAAGTATATATTATTTTTATCATTTTTCTTTGTTCATTTTCTCAACATATTCATCTCACCTATTTTCTGTTATTTTTCTCCAATTATTTTTTTCATCTAATTTCTTTATCCACTCTTCTTTATCATTTTTTCATCTAATTATTCCATTTTCTCTATTTATTATTTCTCTTCCATCAATTTTTTCATCTAATTCTTTCATTAACTTTTATCAAATTTCTTCGTCTAATTATTCTATTGATTTATTTTTATTATTTCTCTAAAATCATTATCTTCATCTATTTTTTTTTTCATATTCCTTTTTATTATTTTTTCCATCTAATTATCGTACTCATCTCTTTTTTATTTCTCACTAAACATTTTCTCCACCCATGTTTTTTTAATCATTTTTCTTCGCCCATTTTCTACATCTTATTATCCCACTAAATTTTTTATTATTATTTCTCTCTAACCATTTGCTCCATCTATTTTTTTATCATTTCTCTTCATCAATTTTCTATATCTAATTATCCCCCTATTTTATTATTATTATTATTATTATTATTATTATTATTATTTATCTCCAATTATTTTCTCTACTCATCATCTATAAATACCTAGACTATCACTCCATTCCACACACACTATATACTCACACTCCTCCATCATCACCACATCTTATTCTCTAAAACTTTCATTCTCACAATACAACTTTTTCATCCTCTACTGTCTTTTTCACACTCTCTACGTATTTTCCTTTTCTTTTTTTTCCGTATTATTTTTTTGTATCCCCATATTTGTTAACTTTGCAACCCCTCTGTCTTTTGTATTTGCTATTCGCTACACACCTCCTAATTGCTCACTGCATCCCCACTTTTACTTGCCGCACCTCAACACGTGGATACTCCATTTACTGTTTGTTCTCTGCATTTTCATTGTTGCACCCAGTGCATTTTTTTTATTATTGTAGGTTGGGTTTTTATTTAACTTTTTTGCTACACTTGTTTTAAACTTTCTATACATCACTATACTTACTTTTGCCACCTCACCTTTTCACACATGCCTCCTTTTTCTAAAAATATTCCAAAATATTAAAAAATATATAAAAAGGGAAAAAAGAAAAAAAAAAATTGGTGCATATCTGGTTAGGAAATGTCCTATTATAGGAAAAATATGTTAGAATGATCAATCTTTTATTTTCATCAAAATTAATATGACAATTATCCTCTATTTTCATCATAAATTCCTTTTGGAACAATTCACCTAGACTTAGCATATTTGTTTTTAACCCTAATAGATACAACATTTCATCAATCACAACTTTTCTACCATCATTAGCTTTCAAAACAACTTTATCATATCTCTCTACTGTGAAACTCCTGTCGTCAACAAACCAAGTACCATGAATCAAGTGTCATGCGTGGTTTTCTTCAATTTTACAAACCACTCCTTCTTCTCGGTCATATTTATTGAGTACCATGAATCCAAGTACTAAATTACATCACCTGATTGGCCTTTATTTATGCTGGCCATTAACATTATAACCTTTGAATCTGAAGTATCATCTTCTGCAAGATGCACTATTTCTTTCGATTTGTTTGTTGCTCCATCCCATTTCCAACATTCTTCGACAAAATGACCAAATTTCTAGGAGTTATAGTTCCTTACCTTCTTTTTATCAAACTCTCATTCTTTATCTCCATCAGAATTGGTGTAAGATCACTAGAATCTTCACTCTACTATTCTTGTGATTCCTTGTGCTTAGTGCCACTTTTGTCACCTTTCTTAAACCCTTTCTTACCTTTGTATTGAGATCGAGCTTGGAGTACTTGTTCTTGGCAGTGTCATCGCTCATTAATACAGTATTCATGTGTCTCCAATGAATTTAATCTCCAAGGTCTCCGAGTCACGTGTTTCTTCAATAGCTATAACAACATGATCAAATCTTGGAGTCAGAGCTCTCAGAATTTTGTCCTGTAATACCATCTTTACATGCTCTGATAGCATTAACAAGCTCTTGTACCTTAACAAAATATTATGCTATAGTTTCACTTTCATCAACGGTCAATATTTCAAACTATCTTCTCAATGTTTGCAGACTCACTTCCTTGTTCTTGTCATCATCTCCATATGTTTTCATCAATATCTCTTAGATTTCTTTAGCAATGACAGCCTTTGAGATCTTGTTAAAGATCTTTGAACTGACACACTGAACTACATTTTGTGGTTTCCTTTATCTTCATCAGTAGCCTTTAAGCTCAACTCAGACAAACCTTCATTTATCACATTTGTAACATCCTGAAAACCAAATATGGCTTACATCTTCATGCATTACTTGCCATCAAACACTGGAATTGACCCCTGTATTTCTCCAAACCTTGCCATATTGATTCTTGATCAAATATTTGAAGCTTCTTGGACTTCCTTGTTCACTTCTAAAGATTTTTTGACTTTCAAAGAACAGTTCTTGCTTGGATACACACTCTAGCAGATCTTGATCTCACTCACACTCCATACTTTTTTCTATTAAGCTCTTGATACCATCTAGGGTTCTCAATGAAAAAAGAAGAGAAAAGCTCCAAAAGAGAAGAAGAAAGCATATAACCGAAAATTGAGAGAGATCTAAATAAAAGAAGATTCAGATACTTGTATATTATTATGTCTTTCATTTCTGATAGTAAATACAATTTATACATACATGAAAAGCATAATCGATTTGTTTTATTTTGATTTACAACAGCATTATACTTTTTAAACGGATTATACCTTTTATACATTATCTAACTGTATATCTAACTAACGCATTGTTTCGGTATGTTTAAAAAATATATTATTTCGGTAATGCTAAAGATAAACAAATATATATATATATATATATATATATATATATATATATATATATATATATATATATATATATATATATATATTTGTTTTTAAAATCAAAGTCTCATTAATAGATTAAGCGATTTCTGCATAAATTGATATGCATGTATTTTAAAAAGTTTACTTGTATTATTTTCTAATATTATTTTAAATGGGTGATTTTAGAATTATCTAGTTTCAATTTAAGAATTCTTTTAGTAGTTCTGTACTTAAAGATTTACAAATCTTCTCATAGCATCTCCATTGCAGAAGTCATACAGAAGATCGTAAATTTAAGATTTGAGTCTTTTGCATCGAAATATTGACATGACAATAAAACATTAGATCATAAATAATAAATAAATACATAAATAAGACCTTAGATGAGAGGAATATTTTATTTTTTTCAAAGTAGTCTTTATTTCAAAAGAATATCCCAAGATAATAAATATTTTTAAGTTGAAATGTAAATAATATATCATTAAATGAGATCTTAGAAAAAGAAAAATATATATACGAAACCTTAAAAGTAATGTGATATATACTAGAAGTCACAAAAAGTAAATTAAGACCTTCTTAGTTATTAGAATCGAGTTACTAATTCAACTTTAGTTAATAGCACTTCATCATTTTGGACTAACTTAATTGAGTAAACCCACAATTGCTCGTGTTCATATATTCAATTCTTCTGATATTGCTAACAGTAATATCCGACCTTTTTTATCTTTAAGAGCTTTTTCAACCTTCCTTGAGATGTTGTATCTTTGAAGGCAAATTGCATTTGAACAGTTATAATAAATGTCTGATATGAATGTAGAGAAGTTGGAAGATAAAAAGAGTAGAGTCATTCTTTGTGCCCAATTTAAGATCCATGTAATTTACACTCATTACTTATGAGCATGAACAAAACAATTGCTACCTGGTTTAAAGTAAACAACTGGAATAGATGGCATACATATATAGCAAAAACATATAGATCAATAATTAAGCAAATTAAAAAGAAAGATCACCTCCACAACCACCACCCCTTTAATGAATATCACAAGTACTGTTCATGTATTCTGGCACGGTTCTCTTCCCACCACAGTCTAGCATACACCTCTCCAAACTTTTCTCGACTGCAACAAGCAACAAACAACAAAACATATAAATGGTTAAAAAGGAATCTTATAAGTTTAAATCTGATTCAATCTCACAAAATTATCTTATAACGTGAGCTTTGCATCACCTATACGTTTAAACTTAGTTTTATCTTTAGTTGTCGTGACATTTACAAATCTTACTATAAACTCTAACTCATAAATTTATATCATCTTAAAGTGAATTTTAAATCTAACTCAGTTCATGAAAACAGTTTGTAAGATGAGATTTACATTTACATACATACTTTATACTTTTAAATTAACTATAAATTGACTTTATGTGGACTTTTAAAAACATAGATTTAATAAACTTGTACACAGAAATTAACTGAAATGTCATACCTGAACCTTACTCGTCTGAGCTCCCTTTTGCCACCAGGGAGAGCTCTGATGGTAATGTAAACCCCAGGTTCATCCTGCTCGACCCATTCAGCATCGAGGTCACTGGCATTACTGATTGATAAATCGCCGGAGCGATCAGCTTCCCTTGATGAGCTACTTCTGATTGAAGCATCAGCATCCATTGATGATGAGATATCTGTCTTCGCAGCAGCACTAATGGTCGACACCTTCGGGGTTGAGTTCACACCACTCGGATCATAGTAATGCCGGGATTGCATTGAATGCTGATCGAACGAATCAGAGAATGAGTACCCCATTGCCACTCCTCCTCCTCCTCCACGGAATATATTACACGGTGGCCTTTCCCTGCTCAGCGGAGGTGTCACCGGGATCTCTTCCATTGATTCACGCTTTGAGCTCTGCGTTCAACCCACACACCAAAACAAATCAACAACACTAAAAATGTAGTAAAAAACTTTCGCCTTGGTAAACTACGAAAAAATGGAACCAAGTAAGCAGTAATGGTTCTAAGATCTTGTAGGTGTGTAATGATTCTAAGTTCTAACCCAAGTGATTCATGTTATTGCACATGCAGATACGTCAGAAATGTATAACTTGCAGAAGAAAAGCACCTAAAATAATCATTTGGGTGAAGTAACATGAAGCAGACAATTACAAAACGGTGAACGACATGTCAATAAATTCAAACGATACCTCGTCTTCAGACCTTGGTGGAGTTGGAAGAGGGATAGCTTGCCGGTTAAGCCTTTGAACATTGTAAAGTTCCATCACCTTGTCGTAATTCTCTGCCCACCATCTCTGAGCTTGCCATTTGTTAAATATATCGCGACTACACATGAAAAATAAACCATAATTCAGTTCACATCGCAGTTTTTAAGGCATCTTATCATATGAACCATAACTGAGAACGAAGCGTTATGACACTTAGCATCAGAATTTTGAAAATTAACAATGCATTATTAATCCAAAAGTAATGACAGAATATCGAAAGTTGAACATTCTTATTTTCTGTTGTTTTGTCTTTATTTGGCCAACTTTTATTTTTGGCGATGATACTCGAACAATATGATTATGTTTTGTTCCAAGTGCATCATTGAATGGAATGGCCCCCTTGAGACTCTATGGTAGTAAAGCATTCAACTAGTCGCAAATTGCTGCTATATATTATGATTTTGTTAATTTGTTGACCAAATATTTAATTGACAGTGGTGTGTGACACTGTTCTCAATTATGGTAGGTCACTCGAGCAGATGCTTTTTGACAAAGAATTCTCTGATGAATAATTAAAAGCAAACCCGATCATTCAGTGAGGAAAATAAAGTTGTTCTAAGGCCAACATTGACCTTACAGTGAAGTTTTCTAAGCAATCGAAAGCAGGTGCGTCCAAACTTTAGTCTCAACCACATCACTAATCACCAAACAAAGAAATTATTTAAATGTTTCACTAGGTTTAAATATTAACTAAAGACCTAAGTATGCTCTTAATTAAATTTCTTAAGTTAAAATTCGTCGGGGAAAAAACCAAGAGAAAGAAAATCATTTCTGCATTGACCCACCCACCAGCACCCCTATGGCCTATACATTGGTTGAGATTGCACCTCAAGTTACCATTTGATGCTTTTATTTCACGATGTGATAAAAGACAAAAATACGAGTTTGGCAAAAATAGGACAACACTATATAAGCTATGCTATCTATCTAGTATCTACAACTTTACTAGGTCCCCACCTAGTACATGTTCACATTTTGTCTTGTATATAGTTATGGTGTGAAAGAAGATGTGGGAGCATTCCCCAGCAAAATTGCAGATCCAAAGACAAAAACTGTTATGGCAGAGAGAGAAGACAAGAATATATCCTATTGTTTGTGAAAAAATATATTTATTATTTGGATATAAAAAACTTGGTATCACAAAAATTATTTAATATTCATATCTTAAAAATAGAGTATGAAATTTAAAAATATTTTTTTACCTTTTCATCCTTGTAAAATTCGTAAAAATAATGAGTAAGAGCTCCCTCCGACCAAACGACAAGAGCCAGTTTTAAAGGTTCCCAAGACAATTAACACTGACCCACATCCACTCTCAAGCCACACTTTATGGATTGCTTTTGGCATAGGCGTGAAATAGCAGGAGAAGATGGACCCACCAAATATACAGAGAAACGATTCATTCAATTTAATCACTTAATGGCGTTGAAAAAACATGAGATTTGGACGCTAATCTCGAGTGAGTATAATCAGTAACAATGATCAGAAATAAAGGGGTCAAACTAAGTTTCATTTTCTAAACCAAAACAAAATAGACAAAGGTTTCGATTCGTTGTCGGTCTCTGGTTATCAAATTTTGATTGCTTTCGGAAAATAAATAGTCTTAAATGTTTTTGGAGGATCATCACTCACCTCATGCAAAATCATGCATCACTCCACTTAAATGACCTTTTATAATATCACACTCGCTTCATCATCAAGAACAAACATAGCATGTGGAGACCTCACAAAACAAAACTTATATCTATTCCATCAATGTTAACGCACCATGCATAAATTTTAAGAAACTAAATTCAGTCTATTTTTTTTGGAAAATTCAAATTTATTTAGATCATCATTACATCCACATTCAAATGAACCGATGATCAGTTACGTATTGTTAAAAAAATTCATATGCAAATCTATCTAGACTTTGTTCCTTTTTTTTTAAAAAAAAAAAAAAAAGAGTTCCAGTGTTCTCCTATTAATTTTCTCCTCTTTTATGGTAATTTCTGTTTATCTCTGAGTACTAAATATATGTCATATTTTACCAACGTGATTCAGGTGTTAAAAAAATACATAAAATAAACTAATTTCTTAAAAATAAGCTTACTTCTATAAAAAAAAAAAAACCCTTAATTTAAATTTAAGATTATATATTTTTTCAATTCCATGAAACAGATATTTAAAAAGGTAAAATAAAATAAAACGTACCATCATCCATGTAAACACATCCCTATTAATTTTCATTTTTTGGTATTAAAAAAATCAAGATCAAACAACAACATAAAAACTAAAATCAATAGTTTCTTAGGTTTGAAATATGATATAAAGTTCTGATAAGTTTTGACAAAAATACGTATTAATTGGATTAAATCGAAGAATTAATTAACATTGGTGTGCATGAGATAACGAAAGCTAAGCAGAGTATCACTATCAGAATCAGTAGGGCGCTGGCCAGAATCAAAGAGACTCGGTCCAGCATGGACCAACCCACACTTCAGGTCTAAACTCTAAACGGCACCCAAATCAACAAAACGACACAGAATCAGAGTGAAACTGAAAGAGATGCGCATTGCGTACCTGAACCGAATCCGTTTGAGATGGTTCCCGCCACGCGGAAGCGATACGAACGTGATCAAAACGCCGGGCTCCACCTGCGCCACCCACTCCTTCGGCTCGGCCTCCTCTTCCAGGACTACCACCATTCTCCTCCCGCTGGAGCTCGGCGTACCCTCGCCGCTCGAAATCCCCTTCAACCGAGCCTCCATCTCCTTCCCCCACCGCCGCCGCGACGACTCCGAATCGGACTCGCCACCGCGACTCAGTCGACTATGCGGCGGCGCGCACGGACCGCACTGCTTGTACGATCCCGAAGCCTTCAGTGCCATCTCCTTCAGCTGACACGTTAGCGATTTGGCCCCCCGCGAACTCGGATCATCGCTCTCCGAGTCGAGTTTCTTGGAACGTGCTATGCACGTGAGCATTTTTCTTTCCCTGATGGAGTTTGCGAAATTATGTTACGTTCTTCCGCTACCGTTATGTCAGAGATTCTCCGAAGAGAACACCGAAAGAAGAAAAGGTTTAGGGTGTGTTTGGATTGTGCGAATAGATTAATGAGTGTTTGGACGAGGAAAAAGACCATGTACGAGGGGCGAGAGAAATTGTGTTTGTTTTACTTACTTTTTGTTGTTTGGTTTTGTAACTTTAGTTCACTGACTTTTGTGCCTGGGTGTCTAAAATTTGTGTGTTGAATGAGAGAGAAGAGGAATCTGCTTTTTTGTTGGGACATGGGATTCCTAATTTCCTTTTTTTTTTAATTTATATTATGTATTTTTTATAATAATAGATTTCCATCAGTACTCCTGATAAGTGAAAATATCTTAATAACATTTTTAATAAGTGAAAATATATTAATAACATTTTTTTAATTTATATTATGTATTTTTTTAATAACATTTGTAACATATATCTTAATATTTTAATTTTTAACTATTTTCTTTATAATAATATTTAGATAATTAAGTTAACATTTTAGTTTCACTACTATTAAAAAGTGAATTGAATCAATAATAATAATTATTATTATTATTATCCTAATATATAAAATAAATTAGAAATAAAATATTTGTATTAAGTCAACCCACCACACTTGTAACCTCCAATCGAGTTATAATTTTTTTAAAGAGTAAAATGACTTCAACATTAATTTAATTAATAATGAATTGGCTCATTTTGATATTCTTATAATAAATAAAGTATCTTCAAAAGTTACAATTAATTGAGTGTCTTATAGTATTTTCTTTGAAAAATTATTTAATATATTATGGATTAGCTTGATAAGTATTTAATTTATAAATTTTAAACTAATCAACTAAAAAGTTATTATTCAATAGATAAGGTGAGAAACGTAAAATCATAACAAAAATTATATTTTTGTCACTAATAAAATTTGTATTATCAAATAAACATATATTATTATGATTTTATATTTTCTTTAAAATAATCAACTTTTAATTTAATAAATTAATTTTTTATTTATGTTTTATAAATTGTGTACTTTTTAATTGACCAACTATTCCGTTCAAATAATTGATAATTAATAAATTTAGTTATTTATTTATTTTTTAAAAGTGGAAAGTTTTTTATTTCTTCATTTAAACTACTCTTAGATTTAATTTTGTTTACAATATTTATTATGTGTAATTTCTGAACAACATCATGTAATAAAACATTTTTGTTATTTCAATATATATTGTTAAATTCTAGTCTAATGATATTTAGACAATATTTTTTGACGACATTTAAATATTGATTACGTGTCAATTTGTGATTGGTCAAAAATTACTCCACAATAATGTTTATATTTATTATTATTAATTGTGGAGTAATTTTTGACCAATCACATATTAACCCATAATCAATGTTTAAATGTTGTCTAAATGTATACTATGCAAATAGTTAAAAGAACAACCTAGCAAATAGTAAGAATAGTACAATGACTATTTGTGTATATGAGATTGAAATAGGCAAAGAAAATTTGAACAGACTAAAAGACAATAAGAGAAAGTATTAAAATACAAAAAAAAAAAAATATTTAAGGTACAAGATATAATATAACCTACTTAAAACAATTTACATTTTCTGAACTATAATTTATTAAATAAAGTTATTTTGAAATATTTAGTGGACACTCTTATATTGACTATAAAATCTTTAAAGAAATTAGTAGTTAACTTATTTACCAGTAATACACATTTTATTTAATTAAAATGTTAATTTTAGTTGGTTGTTATGGTTTTCCTTTTTACTTTACATTAGAATCTGCTTTTGGGTAAGGGGCTAAACACACTTTAATGAATGTAAGTAAATTAGATTAATTTAAATACATATACTAATCGTTTAAACACTCGCCCATTTGGAAAAGAAATTCCCGAAGCTATTATGATGGGGTGCAGAAAGAAAATTGATAGAGTGCAAGAAGTAACAGCCCACTTGAATCTCTTGACACTGGTTTTAAATAAGTTTCTTCTCTGTATTTTCCGTTCTCAAACCTTTCGCCCCTTTCCCTTCTCACTTTCTCATATACAACGGTGAAATTAATTTGCGACTTTATATTTTCTGCAAATTTTTTTACAATGTCTGTTGTCATTGGTCCGTTTGAATAATTTTTTAAAACAAAAAAAGTTGTAAATGGACAAAAGGAAAATGTCCAAAACCACAAATCAAGAAATGAATAAGAAAATACGGAACAAATATACACATAAATCCACAAAATTAAAGTTTCGGAAATAAGTTTTTTCAAAACAACAAAAGCATAACACACAAAGAGGAAGACAAACCACCACAAAATTGAACAAGTTTTCAATACCTAGAGACCAACAACAAAACAGTGATGGTGAAGGAAAGAGGAGTTTTCGCAAAACAGCAAAGACCCTTTCGAAAGACAGAACGAAACTGCTACGACGATGACGAATGAAAAAAGCAAACCATTTAGACACGGTGACGGTGGTGGAGGAATAAAAAGAGCACTCGCCAATTAGCCTTCAATTTTGCCCTTTCAGTGAGTTTTTTTATTTATTTTTAAATATTTAAACGTAATACTGACACTTAACACACGTGACATTGTAAAAATAATGTTTAATTATTCTAATAATCTTTATTTATGTTGGGTTTTTTTCAATAAATCTATCTATTATTTTTTTTTTCTCAAAGTAGGTTTCAGTAGTTAAATTGAATTATGTTAAAATTAAGTTGAGTTATCACTTTGACATGTATTCATTAATTGACGTAATAAATGGAAATAGGATATATGGAATATTTAAGATAAAAAAAATCAAATAAATATGTTTCTAAAAATTGAATTTAGGAACGATGAAATTTGGAGGTTTTTGAAAACCAAATTGGGAAACGAGATTGAAGAGGACTCGAGATTAAAGACGCAACAAAAGAATTCATAGAGTGTACGACATCACACCATCTTCACACCACTGTGGACCACCATAGACAAATTGTGACAGTCATCGCAAAACAAAGAACATGCTCTTCTTTCCCGTGATGCAGTCTCGCCCATCAAATCTCCAAAAACTTGTAGCAAACTCAGCCGAGCCCTGAACCACCTACATCTCATCTTCCCAAATCACAAACTCCATGGAACCTACAACCAAAGAAATCATAACCCTAAATCGCACAGAAATCCCTAATCCCAAATCGTAGAAAACTAAGACACAGGTTTACCAGAATTACGTGATAACTGATTTTTCATCATGTAGATAAGTAGGAGCAAAATCCACAATAATTTAGAGCAATGTTAATGTTTGTCGAGCTTATAAAACAAAAATATATTTTTAGTTTCTTAATAGTTTCTTTATATAGTTATTTTTAGGAAAAATTAAATATTTTGAAGAAACACGTCAGACATTTAATTAAAGGTATTGCTTTTGGGCAGACACGAAGTAAAACGCTAATAGTTTCCTTATACGTCCCAACCTATACTTGCGATTCCCAAAATCTTTTCCTCAAACTCGTTTATTTTTTTGTTCGTCGTCTGATCTCGGGTGCAACACACGTAATTTAATAAAACCAACTTTTCACAAGAGAGATCCAATTATTCCAATTTTTCACATTTAAAGATCCATTCGAAAAAAAAGAAATTTATTTGAAAAAATTCAACCTAATTAAAAACTATTAATAAGATTAAACCTAACAAAAATTGTGAAATAAAAATTACTAAAATATCGTTTTCCTTGATAAAAATATGCCTTAAAGAAAATGCACAATCATGTTCTAGAAGGAGATTAGAAAACAATTGGTCTTCCATATGTATATATTCAAATACTAACTTTTAGGAGACTAGAAAACAACTTATATGATATTTTTTTCAATCTTAATACATGGTATTGTTGTCTTAAGTGACATTTTTTATTTGATATGTGATAATTTAAAAAAAAAAATTAAAAAAGAAGAAAACTAATTTGATGATTTAATTAAGATTTTTGAAAAAGTATCAAGTGAGTGTTTAAATCTTAAATACAAACTAAATAATAATGTAATTATTCAAAATTTTCATTAACACCTTTTCATGAATTTGCTATCATTTATTTAAACAAATGCTTACATAATTTACTAATAATCTAATTATCATAAATAATTTTCTTGAAAATCATATTTAAAAAAATAATAAAGAAAATTCGGTATGACGACACCAAAGGTGAAATTAGAAATCGAGAAGTTTCCCGACAAGGAAGGAAGAAAAGTGGAAAGCGCAACGGGTGACATAATCTTTCAGGTACTAAATTTAGCTCAAATGAATTTATGGAAGAGCCAATAAATGAGATTTTCGGTTTAATTTTTCGGATGGAATAAACCCAATTTAATTTAATTTATTATATTTTGTACTGTTTAAATAATTTGATATTTGATATCGATAGGATGATAATTCTTGAAAAAGAAATAATGATTTAATTAACTTTGAAATTTGAGTTGTACATGTTTGATATAAACCTTTGTTTACTAAATCCAGGGAAGATGATTATCAATGATCAAGCATTTAACAATTTCATGTAATTCATAGAATATATTTATGTTTTCAGGCTTTGAGAACCTATGGAAGAAATCTTGTGGAACAAGCAGGGAAGCTCAACCTGGTTATTGGGAGGGATGAGGAAACACAAAGGGTTATATGTATTTTATCTAAAATTATGAAAAAAACAACAACCCGATTTTGATTGGTGAACCAGGTGTGGGAAAAACTGATGTGGTTGAAGGGTTGGCGCAGATGATCGCTAAAGAGGATGTTCCTAGGAATCTTTATAATGTTAGGCTCATTGCATTGGACATGGGTGCATTGGTTGCAGGTGCAAAGTATAGATGGGAGTTTGAGGAACGATTGGAGGCAGTTTTGAAGGAGGCGGAGGGGAAAGTTATTTTGTTTATTGATGAGATTCATTTGGTTCTTGGTGCTGAGAGTTTCATGAATGCTACTAATTTGTTTAAGTCTATGCTTGCGCGTGGTCAGTTGAGGTGCATTGGCGCTACTACGCCTAAGGAGTATAGAGAGTATGTAGAGAAGGATGCAACCTTTGAAAAAAGGTTTCAGCAGGTGTACTTGATAAAACCAAGTGTTGTCGATACTGTAATTATACTTCATGGTTTGAAAGAAAGATACGAAGGTCATCATGGTGTAAGGATTCTCGATAGTGCTTTGGTTGTTGCGGTTCAATTGTCTAGTCGCTACATCACTAGTATGTGCTGTTCTGTTTTAGTGTATTCTTTAATTGGCAATGCAGTATATTAGTTTTGATTGGAATTGTAAGTTTTAGTCCTCTTGTCTTGTCGCTACATCACTGGTATGTGATGCTCTGTTTTAGTGTATTCTATAATTGGCAATGCAGTGTATTAGTTTGTTTTGATTGGAATTGTAAGTTTTTGTCCTCTTGTCTAGTCGCTACATCACTGGTATGTGCTGCACTGTTTTAGTGTATTCTTTAATTGGCAATGCAGTATATTAGTTTTGATTGGAATTGTAAGTTTTAGTCCTCGCGAAAAGTTTAGTCTCCGCATTGTTTTGGTTCCCATTGAAAGAAAACTTTTGACTTTATAACTGCTACAAACGTTATATGATTAAATAAGTAATTTAAATGAATAATTTCGGTTGTGTAGGTCGTCATCTTCCAGACAAGGCAATTGATTTAGTTGATGAGACTTGTGGGAATTTGGGAGTCCTACTTGATAGTCAGCCGGAGGAAATTGACAACCTTGAAATGAAGAGAATGCAGTTAGATGTGGAACTTCATGCTTTGGAGAAAGAGAAAGACAAAGCCAGCAACGTTTGTTTAGTAGAAGTAAGTGTTGATGATCTTACTATGCTAATTGGTTGTCCTTGTAATTTGGATTATGTTTGTGTTACAACTATTGTAATTCTATTTTCATGTCTAGGTTAGGAAAGAGCTTGATGACCTGAGAGACAATCTGCAACCTTTGATGATGAGGTACAGAAAGGAGAAGGAGAGGATAGATGAGATTCGAATACTAAAGCAAAAAAGAGAAGAGTTGAAATTTGCTCTTCTAGAGGCTGAAAGGCGATATCATTTTGCTAGAGCTGCGGATTTGCGGTATGGTGCGATTCAAGAGGTGGAATATGCAATTCAAGAGCTTGAAGGGAACACTGAGGAAAATGTAATGTTGACAGAAACTGTTGGACCTGAACACATTGTTGAGGTTGTTAGCTGCAGGACTGGCATACCAGTAACAAGATTCGGGCAAAATGATAAAGAAAGGTTGATTGGTCTTGCTGAAAGATTACACCAGAGAGTTGCAGGGCAAGACCAAGGCGTTAAATCTGTAGCAGAGGTTGTGATGAAATCAAAAATCAGGGTTAGGAGACCTAAACAACCAACAGGCTCCTTCTTGTTTGATAGGAAATAATATATTTGATTATAGTTTACCTTATTTAGTTTCTACATAATTGATTTTGTCTTAAATAATTGATATATTCTTTCCTTAATTATTGTACATTAATTATTGTATGTTAATTATTTTACGCTGGTTATGTACATTTTATATATTGTACGCGGGTTACTCTTTCAACATCAATAAAACACATTTGTTACAATCCTTACATGGTATCAAAGCCATGATTGAAGCCTATCCTAGTGTCGTTGGACATGTTGTTTCACCCGCTATTGAGCCGCTATCGGACCACCCATTAAAAAGTCTAATCCCACACTCAAGATGTATGTATATACCTCGGCGTGAGGGGGGTGTGTTGGAAGTCTCACATCGACTGGAGATAAGGCCATTTAAGTGGGTGCAAACCTCACCCTACAAGCCGGTTTTGTGAGGTTGAGTTAGGCTTAAAGTCCACTCTATATATACTTGTTTATGTTGATGACATAATTTTGACAAGGGATAATAATTCTTTACTTCAAAAACTTTTGGCAAGGTTTAAAACTGAGTTTGCTATCAAGGATTTAGGCCATCTAAATTACTTTCTTGGTCTCGAGGTCCACTACACTACCAATGGTGTCTTTCTTAGCCAGACCAAATACGCTTAAGCCATTTTATCTAGGGCCCAGATTTTGGATGCAAAATCGACAACCACACCTCTCCAACCTCATATTCAACTGACAACCACATGAGATCCATTCTCTGATCCCACTCAACATCGCTCTCTCGTTGGTGCACTCCAGTATCTCACTATAACTCGTCCTACGCGGTAAATTTGGTTAGTCAGTTTCTTCAAGCTCCAACAAATGATAACTTTCAGGCACTTAAACACATCCTTCGATATGTCAAGGGCACCATGTCCTATGACCTATCCTTCACCCGTGCAGCTTCCCTTAATGTTCTTGGATACTCGGATGCTGACTGGGCTCGATGTATTGAGACTAGGCGATCTACCTATGGTTATTCCATCTTCTTAGGCGGTAATCTCTTCTCATGGAGTGCTAAGAAACAACCAATCGTAGTTCGATCAAGTTGTGAATAAGAATATAGAGTAATGGCTAATGCAACAGCTGAACTAATATGGCATACTCATCTTCTACATCACCTGCATATTTCCCATCAAGCGCCAACTCTTATTTGTGACAACAAGAGTGCTATATTCCTCTCCCAAAATCCGGTGGCTCACAAACGCGCTAAACATATTGATATTGATTATCACTTTGTTCGAGAGCTTGTTCTATCTAACAAACTCATCACTCAATTCATTCCTTCTGATCTCCAACTAGCAGANATATTCACTAAAAGTCTGCCTCGACCATTGTTCCGGTTCTTCAGAGCCAAGCTTCACGTCGGACAAAATATCACGCTTTGCTTGAGGAGGATGATAGGAAATAATATATTTGATTATATTTTACCTTATTTAGTTTCTGCATAATTGATTTTGTCTTAAATAATTTATATATTCTTTCCTTAATTATTGTACGTTANTTATTGTACGCTGGTTATGTACGTTCTATATATTGTACGTT
>NC_028355.1:2602455-2630789 GCF_000741045.1 Vigna radiata var. radiata
CTGGACACGAAGAAGGTGGTCAGCTAACTGAAGCAGTAAGGCAAAAACCTTACTGTGTGGTACTGTTTGACAAAGTAGAAAAGGCACACATATCTATGTTTAACACTCTTCTTGAAGTCTTGGATGATGGAAGGTTAACTGATGGCCAAGGCCTTACTGTGGACTTTAGAAACACAGTCATTATCGTGACCTCTAACCTTGGGGCAGAACACCTCCTTACAGGAAACTCTTTAATGCAAGCACATGATAAAGTAATGCAAGAGGTATATTTATTGGCACAATTTTTATTACAAATGATTGAGTTTTTTTTNTGTGTTTTCTTTGTTGTGACTCGTGACTTCTGAATATATTTTCAAAAGGTAAANAGATATTTTAAGCCAAAACTGTTTAGCCGGCTTTGTAAAATTGTTGTATTTGATCCTCTTTCGCAGGAGCAACTAAGGAAGGTTGCAAGGTTACAGATGAAGGACATTGCTTCTGGTCTNGCTGAGAGGGGAATTACAATGACAGTAACTGATGCAGCTCTTGACTATAGCCTTAGTGAGAGCTATGATCCGGTTGGTATTATTATCATGATGATATTGTAAACATTGTTTACTGCACAACAGAGGTTGTAAGTAAGTACTTAATAAGGTTTTTGTTATGTTTCAGGTTTATGGTGTCAGACCAATTGGGAGGTGGCTTGAGAGAAAGGTTGGGGCAGTTATTGCTAAAATTCTTTTGAAGGAAGAAATTGTTGAGAACTCAATAGTTTACATTGATGTTGCTCCTGCGGGTAGCGAGCTAATCTACCGAGTTGAAAAGAATGGAGGGTCGGCTAATAACTCTGTATGACCCGAGAGAGGTTCAAGTTGATGCTTTTGGTTCTTTTGAACAATTTCTTTTCATACTTTCGCATCTTCTGAATGTTTTTTTCTGAAGAACGTCGTCTTATAAATGTTGCATTTTGCTTTTGTAAGTTGATGTTTTTCTCCTTTTGAGCAACTTTTTTTCTGCACGTAGTTGTTGAAGGATGAATATCCCTAATGTTGAATTTTGTTTCAGGAAATAAGCTAAATATAAACTAAATGTTATTTTTCTAATTCTGATTCTCACTTAAATCACTTTCTCAGCAAATTGCAAGTTTATATTTCATTTTCTGATGAATATTAGTATTGGTCAGAAAATAGGTAAACAAAGAAGATTTATTAAGGATAATATTTGTTACTTGATATTAGATTTATTAAAATTAATTTTCTTCTGAATGAACAAATTGTTTCATTATTCGTGCTTATGAATTTAAGTATGTGCTTGGAAATTCTTAAAATCAAGAATTATTTATATTAATTCACAAACTATATTTAAGTAGTGATTTAATTCTAAAAAATCTTAAGAATAAATTGAGTTCACAAAAGAACAAATATATACACATAATAAATATTAGTACAAAAATCATATTTTATGACGTACAAAAACGAACTATGGCATACATAGTTTTGTACGTTATAATAGGTCTACATATTTTATGACGTAGCAAAAATTTACGTCATAATAGTCTGAAAATATTACGACGCAGTTTCTAAAATCAATCCATTTTTTATATGAATGTTGGAGAAAATTGTTTCGAATTGATATTGAGTAAAATAATCTATGTTCACATTTATTAGAGTTATTTATTTTTTTATCATAATTTGTTAGATTTTGCTACCATTTTTTATTTCGAAGAAGAAGAAAGAATGTCAAGAAGTCTATAAAAAAATAAATAACTCTAATGAATGTGAACATAGATAATTTTACTCAATATCAATTCGATACAATTTTCTCTAATATTCATATAAAAAAATGGACTAAATTTAGAAACTGCGTCATAATATGTTTAGGCTATCATGACGTCATAAAATGTGTAAACCTATTATAACGTATAAAACTATGTACGCCATAACTCGTTTTTGTACGTCATAAAATATGATTTTTGTACTAGTGAAAATAAAATCAAAATTAAACTCTAATAATACTTATTCTAATTCAACATCCACAACATTATACTTCAAAATCAATTATACGTTATATTAAATTAAAGAAAACGTATGTAGTAAACTATATCAACACATACCAAAAATATATAAAAAAAAAAGGTTTAGTAAACATTTACCAACTTTCATCCAACTTAATTAACTTAAAAATCCAACATTAAATTATAATTTATTATTCAGACATATAAATTTGGCCAATATTTTATTATTGTATACTATAACATATATTTCTCATAATTTTACATAAAAATTTTCCTATTTAAAGAAATGAAAAACATGTTAAGATGTAAATATTTTTTTTTCTATTTTCTTAAGCACATAAAAACATAAACTTGCAACACCATCAACGTCATACTAGCATAATTCTCATAATTTTACATAAAAGTTTGTAAATGATTTTTTTTTCATTTTTTAAGTACATAAAAGCATAAATTTGTGGATACCATCAACTTCAAAATATAAGACATAATTCTCATAATTTTACATAAAAGTTTTCTTATTTAACGAAGTTACAAATCTATAGTAATTACACTTATTTGTTATTTGATGAAAAATATGTTAATATGTAAATGATTTTTTTTTTCTATATTTTGAAGCACATAAAAACATAAACTTGCGGACATTATCGACCTTAAACTATAACGTATAATTCTCATAATTTTACATAAAAGTTTTCCTATTTAAGGAAATTACAAATCTATAGTAATTACACTTGTTTATTATCTGATGAAAAATATGTTAATATGTAAATGATTTTTTTCTTTTTTTTTAAGCACATAAAAATATAAACTTGTGGACACCATCGAGCTTAAACTATAATGCATAATTCTCATAATTTTACATAAATTTTTTCCTATTTAAAGAAGTTACAAATCTATAATAATTACACTTGTTTGTTATCGGATAAGAAATATGTTAATATGTAAATGATTCTTTAAGAGGTGAGGAAGAACTTTACACCTTTTACACATTGTGTAGGTAAGTAGAGGAAACTATGACTAGTTTATATTTTTACCTATGACATAGCCAATAAGGTGTGGAATATGTGCAATAGATGGATAGGTATAAGCACTACACACCATAATCAATTCCATGTTCGTTTCCAGAAAAATATTCATGTTTCCTTTTAACAACAAAGGAAACAATCTATGGAAAGGATTATGGAATTTTGTCATATGGAACATTAGGGGTCATACAAATAAAGTAGTTTTTAGGTAAGGAAAAGTTGATGCAGAAAAAAGTTTCTCTAAATTGAGAGTGTGAACATGGATGAAGCACAAAATTTTTATTGTGAAGTTTTCATACGTAGAATAGTTTCAATTCCTAATCGAGTGCATTAGATATGTTTCATAGGTAGTATAGAGAGGTATAACAGAAACATAGGGGTACCTAAGAAAATGAGAGATAAAATAACTTATAATAGATAAAGAGAGGGAATAGTACTAGAAATGCTTGTGTTTGTATCCAAATTTTGTGTAGGTGTTTTGAAGTTGCCACTAAGGAAAACAAAGTTTTATACCTACTCTAAAGGTGTACAAAATGATTTTGAAAGCTGATTACAGAAAGAGAGTTGAATTGGTGTGAAAAACCTTGTGAAGAACGAAGCAATACTCTAATAAGTGTTGGATAAACATTGCCTCGTGTGTTTGATGCAGTGCTTTGATGTCTTAGTGCACTATTGTCTATAGGACTTAGATTGGCTAATATTTTGTAATTTTTTTCCGCAATATATGTTGGGTTAGGTAGATATATTTCTAAGCTAATGTACAAGTTTGGTAGGAAAATGTAATTAAGAGATATATTATCACAATCCATGTTGTAAATATCATGTAAGGGTAATTGTAGCGCAAGTACATTTATAAATATGGTTTTCGTTGTTGATAAAAAAAGGTTTAATTATGTCTTTTAGTTCCTATTTTTGTATGAAAATCTCAAATTGGGTTGGTATAAAACCTCACGCTCGGTTTAAGACGAGAGTGAGTTCGTATAGAACCTCACCACTCGGTTTAGGACGAGAGTAAGTCCGTATAGAACCTCATCGCTCGGTTTAGGACTAAAGTGAGTCCGTATAGAACCTCACCGCTCAGTTTAGGACCAGGGGTTCTCGGTGAACATCCCCTGAGATTTGTAATATTGTAACATATCCAACGATTGAATGGAAGTTGTCCGACTTTATTCATACTAAAATTGTAAGCACATAAGTCTGTTCAAAAGAATTCATTTGAAACAAAACACCACATCAAAATTCAACTCAAGTAAATGTGAGATAAGCCGCATTCCAAGTATTAGAAAGGACTTTTTATTATATCTTCTAGTCGATATCTCCTCAAATCGAGTGATTAGGGTTGCAACTGCGGCTGTGATTTCTATGCGACCGTTCGACTTTTCTTTATGGAGAGTTGGATGGGCTTCTTAACTGCGATCGTTCCTTCTGTACATGCTTACGAAGATGGCCCACACGAATGAGTGCTTCGATCTTATCTTTGAGTGTTGTACACTCTTTAGTGGTATGTCCCAGGTTTTGAAGGTAATGACAATGCTTTCTTCCATCAGCATTCCAAGAAATAAGTTCAACATTAAGAGTTTCCTTAAAGATTTTTGCCCTGGGTGCATTAACAGCCGTGTAATGATTGAACTTAGGTGTTCGGGGGAAGTCCTTCAGTTGAGGCCCCCTCCCCTGTCGCTGTCGTCGAACGATCGTCTGTCGTCCTTTCTATTTCCACCTACAACAACTTCATGTTGCTTTCTTTGTGAGATTCGCATGTCTTCAATGCGGATGGACTCAACTACTCTTTCTTGGAGTTCGTCCATAGTTTTCAGTGGTCGAGCATATAATTTTTCAGCAAAATATATTGGTCTTAGACATGAAGGCAAATTGTTTGGTATTTTTTTTTAATTTTGAATTGTCTTTGGAGTTTAACATTATTTTAGAGTGAAATTTATTTAGATTTGAATTAAAAAAATTAATATTTTTATATTTGAAAAAAAAATGTAATTAAGTGAGCTAGTAAGTCAACCCGTTGAATCCACTAATCTATGGTGGGCCGAGCCGAATTCAATTTTTTTTTAACTTGCTAATAAATGAAGCGAGTTGGATTAGCTCACTAAGTGACCAACCCGTGGTAGATCGGGTTAGGTTACCCGTTTTGACAACACTAGTCCTAGCCAAAGGGTGTTGTTCCCCCACCACCCAAGTGCTCCCTAGACCTCCCCAGATTTTTTTAATTGTCAAACTATCTTTTTTACTTTAACCTTTTAATTTTTTATTCTTTTTATTCTGACTCCAAATGTTTCCTCGATAGAATAAGATAAATACCTTTCTTTAGGTAAATTACATTATAAAAGTTGTAGTGTATGAGGATAGGGGGGAAGATCGGTGGGTCAGGTGTGTCGATCAGTGAAGGAAGAGGACTGATCGGGTGGAAAGCTGAGAAGCTGAGATCGTCAGCCATGAAAGAGAAGGAAATATGTAGTGTATGAGGATCAGTTGGATAGGGAGGAAGATCGGTGGGTCAAGTGTGTCGATCGGCGAAGGAAGAGGACTGATTGGGTGGAAAGCTGAGATCGTCGGCCATGAAAGAGGGGAAGAAATCTAACGTGGAATAGTAGGCAGATCTTGGGGGCGATAATCTCGGATGCATGCATGGCAGTTACACTTAGTGGGCGAAATATCCAAGATTGTGGGTTGATGATTGCGGATAATTCGCAGTTCAGAGTTACGTCTGTAGCCTATAAATATAGAAAGGGTTGGCCAGGTAAACTACTTTTGATCTAATTACTTTCACCTTGAATATTACTGTGACCTTGCTAACTTGAGTGTCGGAGTGCTAACGTGCAGGTCACATCCGTTCAGGCGTGAAGAGAGATCGTTCGGAGTAGTCTATTGGGATAATCAATTCGAGTTTTATTTCGGGACCTACATCTGAAACAAAAGTGTTTAATTTTTTCTAGAATTTCTAAGAACATGATAATACCTTGTTCCCAAGGTGAAGCTCTGTATCTAAAGCGTAAAGCTTAAATTGGGTTCTGTGACCTTCAAGTCATTGTTACCTTCTTTGATCCCCGCGTACTCCCTACCATCTCCTTCCCGAGGAACCCTTTCGGCAGCACCTTCGCTGTCGCCGGAATGTTTGCCACTACCTAGTGAATCCACGACACAATGGGTCGCTGAGGTCAAGCGTGTCAATGTCCTCCACCACCGGCGCCAGGGTTTGCGTTCTTGGTGGCAGGTTGTACCACTCCAACGGTGGGGATATGTTCTTCTTTGCCCCCTGCCTCTCCTATATGTAGTTCCGGGGGTAGTTTCCCTTCGTTGCTGAAGGCCGGCGACACTAGCCTAAACTCCTCGCTCATAGTCATCACAATCTTAAAGAAAACAAATAGAAAACTGTCTTTTTATTTTATTTGTTTGTGTTCTTGGTTGTTTATGGAACATGTTACTTAGGTTATTTATAGATGGATGAGTTTCCAGAAGCGGTGGGTGTGTAAGATGAACATGTTGCGACGTCGAGAGAAAATGGAGAAGAAAAAATTATAAGTGAAAACAAATGTTGTGAAAAACGGGTTGGGAAAAATGGATCTGGAGAGGGGAGAAAGAGAGAAAGTGAGGGAGTGTGGGGTTGCGCATCTGTTTCATAAAAGAAAAAAGTAAAAAGGGTTAAAGGAAAAATGGTAGTTTAATAATTAAAAATATTTAGAGGAGGTGCAGGGAGCCCTTGGATGGTGGAGGTAGCAATGCTCCTAGCCAAATTTGTTTGATTTTCGACCAAGGCCTACGCAGTCATATTGGATTGATTTTCGGTTAAGACTGAATTAAGCAAGTTTTGATTGTGATAATTCCAATCGAATTTGTTCGATTTTTTATTGAGGTTGGCTAAATCGAATTTCGATGGAATCGATTTGATTGAGTTTTGTTTGTGATCTTCCTGACCTAATTCCATTAATTTTATTTGGAATTGACTTGACTAAATTTTAATTATGTCAATTTTAACCAAATTTACCTGAACTTCCACTTGACATTTTATTCAACTTGACTCTTTTTCAATTTTTACCTAAGTTAACTTTTTTATTTTGTTATTTATAGAAAAATCTACATTACAATTATATATATATATATATATATATATATATATATATATATATATATATATATATATATATATATATAAACATGCACTAATTGATGAGAATACATGAACTGTCAAAGTTGTATGCAAGCACACCGTGTGAGGTTTTCTAGCACTAGCTTATATAAAACATGCAAGATATTTAGTAAATGATACTTATAATGTTTTGTTATGTGCAACATTTTATCAATAATGAAACACGTATAAAACCTTTTAAGATTAAGGGCATTATTCGAACTATACAAAGATAAAGTTTAACAAAGCATGTGAAAGGTTATTTAAAACATTAAATGAAGTTTGATTATAAAACTATATGAAGCATGCAGAGTGTCGTATGCATATAGAAACAAGTGTGGTCTATAGGACAAAACACATACAAAAAATATAAATAAATGCATAAAAGGACAATACACTACATGATATAATAGATGAAATATGACTTTGCGTTAACTTAGATAAATAAATAAATAACCAAAACTTGTGGTAAATTAGTATAATATAATTTTGATTAGTGAACCATTTTACAGTATTATCATAAGTTTAACTCACATAAAATTTTATAGATATAGTTCATTCTAGATTAAATTTTTACCGATTTATCATTCTAAATAAATAGTTTCTTACCAAATAATAAATGTATCTTGTTCTATCCATAACAAATATGTAACTCAAGTATTTTTTTTTTCCTTTTTATACTTAATTTTCATTATTTTAAATTTAGTTATACATGATTGGTTAGTGTAAGTTTAGTATTGATTTTTCCATTACTCATACTTATTATTTGCCCTGATTTGAGAACATGGATATGATTGATGGATAATGTGCTATTTGGATATATGGATTTTGTATCAAAATAAAATGTTTTTTTTTGGTAAAATATAACTAAAACTATATTGTTTTAATAAATTCATGTCTTATGCATGTACTAATTGTGTCGAAAGATAATTTGTGTGAGTGTTAAAATAATAAGTTTAACTAGATTTCATACTTTACTGATACTTTACTGATATATTGATAGTCAGATAGGTAGAAATTTATAACATCAAATAAAAATGATACATTTCTTATCTATCACTATATATTAGGATGATTATCTTTTTGTGTCTTTATTTTATAAATTTTATCGTTTAAATAAAGGTTTTTTTAAAATTAAATGATTATTTTATCAATTGCTGTTTTAAATTTAACAGTTTTATTGATTTAATAGTTTTTCTAAATTTAATTATTTTTTAAACTATAAAACTACTTACAAAATAAATAAATAAAGTTTACAAATAATTTATAAGAAATATTTAAATTAATTTTATAAAAGTAATAGTAATAGTTTTTTTTATTATTATAAAAAAAAGTAAACAATGTGTAATTAATAAAATACATACAAAGTTACCGTGTAATAATAGATTGTTAACTCATATTTATAACAAAGTATGTGTTAATAAGTGAGGGCTTTAGCACATTTTTCATAGAAAAGAAATATTTTTTTTTTCTGCAACCACTTTGTTAAAATTTAAAAAAAGAGTTAAATATATATTTATCTTTAAATTTTAAGTAAAAATTAAAATTAGTTTTTTTTGTATAAATTTTAATTTAATTTAGTTTTTAACTTTATAAATATACATTTTATACAAACCATTTTAAATTTATTTAATTTTTAAATAAAGGTTATAATAACATTTAAATTGTTTATATACTCGAAACATAGTTTTTTAATATTAATTATAAAATATATTTAAAATTTTAAATAAGTTTAATAAATTTTTATTAAAAATACTAAATTTACATAATTATAAAATAAGAGAATAAATTAATCTAAAATTAAAAAAAAAAACGAAATCCAAAGTCCACTAAAAAAACATATTTAAAAAATAAAAATATAATAGAAGTCGTGAAAAAAAGATGTTGTCAGGAGTTTAGACTCTATTTTTTTTATTTTTGCAAAAATCTCATCATGCCTCCGTATAAAAAAACGAAATATTTCTGTTTTTAGTAACCAAAATATATATACAATATTTTAATTTAACTTTTATTTTGTAATATAAAATCCGCACCCTATATACGCGCTTTATTTCATTTTCCCTCTCTTTTATTTGTGCCGCTGCAAATCCTAATCCTCTTCTTCCTTTATCACCTTTTCAAATTATCCCTATTTACTTTTTCTATATTTTTCTTCTTCTCAAATTTTCTTCCCTGCATTGCTCTTCTGCAACGCAAGAACAATGGACAGTGGCGGCCACTACAACCCCCGCACTGTCGAAGAGGTTTTCCGGGACTTCAAGGGCCGCAGGGCTGGCATGATCAAAGCCCTTACCACTGGTCTCTCTCTATAATTTTTTCTTTTCTGTTTTCAGATTCTTAGCACTGAAGTTTGTTACTCTATTTGACCGTGTCTTTGTTTGTCTTTGCAGATGTGGAGGAGTTTTATCAGCAGTGCGATCCTGGTTAGGGTTTAGCCTTTTCTTCTCTCTTACGCTCCTTCTCTTCTTGCTTCTTTCTGCGTTCTTTCACTCTCCAATTGTGCTCACCTTTTTTCTTTTCTTTTTTAAAAAAAATTTTAGTGGTTTCCGCTGTTTTTTTTTTGTTGTTTTTACGAAGTGATTGTGTGAACTTGTTGATCTTGTGTTTTGCTTAAATGTTAAATTGAGTTGCTGGTTCAATCCGAGTGGCTCTTTTTTGCTTGAATAGATGTCCGTGTAAGAAGCACAATTTTAGTGCTTGGTGATTTTTGTTAACTTTGCTGTTTGTTGGGTGCGGTGCATTGCTGCTTTGCTGTGTGGACTTGTTAGACATTTTTCTTCGGTTATTAAGCTGAATGAATTGGATGATTTTTCTTCTTCTGACCTTTTAGTATTAACTACATTTTATGTTCTGAGCTCTTATTGATTGGGATTAGTTTTTTTGGGGGGCCGGGAGGATATTCTATTTACACCCTCTTTTTTTTTTTATTTATACAGCCCTTTTTCGTTTTTTGTATTTTTTGTGTGACAAAAATACTCTTATGGGAAACTAAGTTCCAGAACATATAATGGTTTTCAATATTTTTTCCTTAAAATAAAACGTTCCATTCTGATAAATCAATACAATAAGTAAAGAAGCTAATTGTCATTTAAAATAATGCGAAGTTATAACATATAAGAACGGGACTCCACTATTATTCATATAATATTCTAATAACTTTTTGTGATGTTTTAATATTCATTCAGTTTAGCTAAATACTCTCCCGTCAAGATTTCCCACATGACATTGTACATTTTATGCTTGGCCAAAGTTCATTCTTCATACTAAACATCGATTTGTATTATATAAGTCAAATATTGAAGTAATTAAGAGGCGATGACCAAATATACAAATTTTTGAATCCTATATATATCAAAAGCAAATACATGCAGGACAGAATCTCAACAAGCTCCATGGGAAGAATATGTGAGACTCCTCTTGGACCACCTCGAGAGCCTTCTCAAATCTTGGTGTCATCATCTGATTTCTCGGCTAATATATTTTGATTCTTCTTCAAGATTACAACTATTTCTCCTCTTCTAAGTTGTCCACAAAGTTTCCTGGTTTTGGAGCCATTCTCCCAGTGCTTTTCCCTACTATGGGATGGTGGGTGGATAATAATAATGTGGTTTTTGAAGCAAGTTGAGTAGGAGGTATAGTTTTAGAATTCTTTCGAAAGAGGTTGAGTTCGGTAGATGATGATGAAGAAGAATCTAATAGGTCGGCTATCTCGACTAGTGCATTGGTATGGTAGTATGGCGTTGCAGATTGTGTAGATTACAAGTCCTAGGTTGGGCATGGGGATCATACATTGACACATTGTGGAATCGAAGGTGGCCCACAAAATGATCTTAATCCATGAAAGCTTCATGTGCCCACCATGTGTGTGTGCGAGATTGTGGGAACACCATCTGACTTAGAAAAATGTTATGTATGGAGAGAGTTTCCCACTCTTAAGTCACAAGCACAAGACCTTTTCACATGCTTACAAACCATATCATTGTTTCTAGGAGTTATCACAATCTCGTCACGTTGTTTACAAATTTTCTTGTGTTCTTAACTTATCATGAATCGCGCTTGCTCTTACTAAAACTTCCAAAACTCCCATAACTCAGTGGACTTCATTTAAGTTTAACCCGGGCTTGCTCTTATTAAGACTTCCAAAACTCCCATAACTCAATGAACTCACTTCATTTAAGTTGGACTACTGTCTAGAGTGTGTACTATCTTGGGTACTAGAGTGGGCTCTCACCTACCAATAATGAATTGTATCCACTGTCGTGGTTCTCAAGCTGGCTTTGTGATCTTTTATCACCACACTTGTCAAAGAAACCTTACAATCATCTCTTGGCTACTGACTATAATTATTCTCTGCTTTGAGGATATCTTCTTTAATGACATAATTCTCTTGATAGGATTAATTTTCCAAGATTTGTGGGATCTTTAAACACACAATATAAAGGTTCACCATAATGATTTCACAATACAGAGCCATTCCTCTCGTTGCATGTACTTCTTCCTTTGTGGGCTTTTCCATCATAATAATTACATGACCGAAACTTTACATGCATGATCCTTCCCATCATCATTCATAAAGTGTTATGAAAGTTGTTTCTTTATCAATGTTCATGCATAATGTACTTTAGTCTATGGTCTTGAAATCTATGAGTTTGTAGTTATTTAAGTCTTTTAATAAAATTCACACTTTAATTTGGGATCATCATTTTGGAATGATAACTAGTCATTGGAAGATGTTAAGAAGTGGATTTTAAGTATAACTCAATTCCACTAAACTGGCTTGTAAGGTGAGATTTTCACACATACGTATATTTTAAATTGACTTTAACACCTTCCTCACGATGAGGTTAGGATAATCTATGATTTTGATACCGTGTTAAGAAGCGAACTTTAAAAAGTATACTCAACCTTATAAAATTGGTTTGTAAGATGAGATTTGCATATATATATATATATAAAACTCTCTAAATTAATTTTATCTTTATTCGATGTGAGTCTTCCAACAAAAGAATTTTTGTTCTCTTGAAACACTTAAGTATTCCATTCATTCTTACTTTCATTCACGTTATAGTAATGCAATCCATTTCAAAGCCGAGGTATAATTACATGAACAAGTATATTAAAATTGTCCTAGGAATTGGTGTTAATCACCTAGAACTTGGTATGACCTACATTACCTCCATATAGTGTAAATTTTACATAGTCTGACCTAATGCGACATAGGATCAAACAGTGTAATTTAATTATACTGAGGTTGGTTTACTAAGTCCATTACCATTTCTATTAAGTCCTAAACTTTTCATAGAGTAGCTATCAGAAATAAACATTGCAGATAAACTAACTTTGTATCTGCTTGAAATTAGTATAGACAATTGCTGACATATACTATTAACACTAATGTTTGTTTAATTATTAAATTGAAATTTCTAGGTGTCAAATATTTTATACTTCTGCCACCAAGAATGAAGATATCGCTTATGACAATGTATAGTTGTTTTTATATAAATTTATATAAAAAGATAGTATTTACGTTTTACTTTTTATGTGCTTTGTTTTCCAACTCTAGATAGGATCTGAATTTAAATAACAACCTTGTTTTGTCTTTTTGTCACTTCCATATTCTTTTTTGAAGTATGTATGAGTTTGTGTAGAAGTTCCCGATTCTGTTTTATTTTATTATGTGCACTTGGTTACTTAGTTTCGCTCTTCATTTAAATATTTGACAGACTTTTAGTCAATCTCATATGGAGTGAAGTGATTTAAGATTTTGGTTTACTTCTATTTATTACTTTGGGATAATGAAAAATTTGAAGAACTGGATTTTATATTTCTGTGTTTTTCTTTCAACAAGTGAGACTAATCCCCTAACATGTGTTGATTTTAATAGCTATGCCTCCCTTGTTGTTTTCTTTCTTACTTTGTTTGCAGCTTGGTTGTCTCTTTTGAAACACATAAAAATATAAACTTGCAGCTCCATTGACCTCATACTAACATAATTCTCATAATTTTAATAAAAGTTTTCCTATTTAAAGAAGTTACAAATCTATAATAATTATACTTGTTTGTTATCTGATGAAAAATATGTTAATATGCAAATGATTTCTTTTTTCTATTTTTTGAAGCACATAAAAATATAAACTTATGGGTACCATCAACTTCAAAATATAAGGCATAATTCTCATAATTTTACATAAAAGTTTTCCTATTTATAGAAGTTACAAATCTATAGTAATTACACTTGTTTGTTATCGGATAAAAAATATATTAATATGTAAATGATTTCTTTTTTCTATATTTTGAAGCACATAAAAACATACTTAAATTATAACTTATAATTCTCATAATTTTACTTTACATAAAAGTTTTCCTATTTAAGGAAATTATAAATATATAGTAATCAAACTTGTTTGTTATCTGATGAAAAATATGTTAATATGTAAATGATTTCTTTTCTTTTGAAGCACATAAAAACATAAAGAAAAAAAAAAGAAAATAATAAAATAAATTTTCTTAACAAATGTTTACATAATTTTCAAACTCTAATACATGACAGTTACTAGAAAATACTTTTCAAATATTAGTTTCTAGTTACAGGAATGTTTAAAATGATGCCAATAATTATAAGTAATAATTAAAAATAATATATTGATATTATAATATAATTTGTTGCCTCAATTTCTTTTTTAGAAAAGAAAACACATGATTTTAAAAATCGACAAAGTTTTTGACAATAATTATAATTAATGGCTTGAATATTATTTGATTTGTTTTTCTTGTAATCAAGATCATATCTTTTCTTATTTTGTTCATTACCAATTAATTCACAAGAAAAATAAAAATAATAGAGATATAAAGAGAGGAAGAGAGAAGAAAGGAAAATATTTCTCACCTAAAAGTGTTCTGTCAACCGACAACAACCAAGTAAGAAATAGGAATTATTAAGCAAAAAAGGTATGTCACCTCTACCCCTTCTTTATTTGTTATGCTTGTACTTTGAAATTTTTTATAAAGGGATTATTTACGTATTTTCTTATAAAAAAAAATCATTAAATAAAGGGCATAAGTACTTAGCCTATGGTCGGTTTCTTTTTTTTTCACCATTCTTAAATTTAAAAAAAATACAAATCTTTAAAACCAAAAAATGACAACATTGTTAAACAAACATTTTTTTTACCAGAACTATGTGATCTCTGATTTTACATCATGAATGAAGATAAGGAGGAGTATAAGGTCAATCCTTATCGGAGTTCACTTTTCAAAAATATAAAATAATTCATAATAATTTTCAAACAAATTTACAAACGATTTTAGATAAAGAACTATGCGATTCCTGATATTCCATTATAAATGGATATGTGTATGAGAAGGTTTTTCGTTATCCAACTCATAAAACAAAAAAAATATTTTTTGTTAATAGTTTCTTTATATAGTTATTTTTAGGAAAAATTAAATATTTTGAAAAAAAACATGTGTACATTTAATTAAAGGTACTATGCTTTTTGGGCACGCAAAGTAGGGTGCTAATATCTTCCTTACACGTAACCGATTCCTGACCTAAAATCTAGTTTTTTACAGGTTTCCATAATTTTCCCATAAATTATGGTGGCGACTTCCAAAATCTTTTTCTTAAACTTGTTTGTTTTCGGTTGGTCGTCCTAATTCCGGGTGCGACACACGTAATTTAATGAAACCATCTTGATTTTAACTTCGATAATCTAATTTAACAACAGAAATCTAATTACACCAATTTTTCACATTTAAAACTCCAATTAAAAAAAGACCTATTTAAAAAATCCAACTCAATTAAGAATTATTAAAAAGATTAAACCTAACAAAAATTATGAAATAAAAATTATTAAAATATCGTTTTCCTTTATAAAATATGCCTTCAAGAAAATATATACTCTGTAAGGAGATTAGGAAACAATTGGTTTTCCATATGTATATATTCAAATACCAACTTCTAGAGACTAGAAAACAACTTATATGATATTTTTTTCAATCTTAATACATGGTATTGTTGTCTTAAGTGACAAATTTTTATTTGATATGTGATAATTTTTTTTAAATTTTTCTTAAAAGAGAAAAAAACTAATTTGATGATTTAATTAAGATTTTTGAAAAGTATCAAGTGAGTGTTTAAATCATAAATACAAGCTAAATAATAATGTAATTATTCAAAATTTTCATTAACACCTTTTCATGAATTTGCTATCATTTATTTAAACAAATGCTTGCATGAGTTACTAATAATGTAATTATCATAAATAATTTTCTTGAAAATCATATTTAGAAAAATAATAAAGTAAAGAACCGTCAAATATACTAACCACGCTTCCTTTCTCTCTCACTTCACACAACGATCACTACATCAAAACTCAAATGGATACAAATTCTCTGTTCCTTCATTCTTAAATTTTGTCTCTTCATTCCAACAAATCAAACTTGATTCAAATTCTCTTCGTTCGTTCTTCCGCTTTTATTCTCTCAATTTTTAGGACCCGAGAAGTTTAGGCACAAGACTAATCACGCGCAGTTCACTCCTCTCCATCTGGCGTCCTCTCTACTCTCCGACAAGGAGGGAATGTTCTCCCTATGCAACGCGGCCAGAGAGGAATCGGCGCGCGGCAGACAGAGTGTTCAGCCACCAATAGCTTTCGCAATCTCCTCATCCGGACGAGAATCTCCTCCTTTTCGAAGATTCTCAGATCATTGAGTTGTTCAGGGAAGCCTGTGTGGCGGCACCGAAAATGAAATCAGAAATAGAGAAGCTTCGCGGCAAGGAAGGAAGGAAAGTGGAAAGGGCCAGAGGTGACCCAACCTTTCAGGTATTAAATTTAACTCAAATAATTTATAGAAGAGTTAATAAATGAGATTTAAGGTTTAGTTTTTTTGGATTGAATAAACACAATTGAATTTAATTTAGTATATTTTGTATGATTTAAATAATTTGATATTTCATATCGGAAGGATGATAATTCTTGAAAAGAAATAATGATTTAGTTAACTTTCAAATTTGAGTTGTACTAGTTTGATATAAAAGATTTGTTAAACAAGGAACATGACAGATCAAGCATTTAACAAGTTCATATAACTCACATTGTATATATTTCAAGGCTTTGAATACCTATGGAAGAGACATTGTGGAACAAGCACGGAAGCGCAACCCCATTATTGGAAGGAATAAGGAAATACAAATGATTGTGAGAATTTTATCTAGAAGTACCAAAAACAACCCGGTTTTGATTGGTGAACTGGGTGTGGGAAAAACTGTTGTGGTTGAAGGGTTGGCTCAGAGGATCCTTAGGAATGTTGCTGATGTTAGACTCATTGCATTGGACATGGATGCGCTGGTTGCGGGCACGAAGTATAGATGGGAGTTTATAGGCGCTTGAAGGCAGTTTTGAAAGAGGTGGAAGAGGCTGAGGGGAAAGTTATTTTGTTTATTGATGAGATTCATTTGGTTCTTGGTGCTGAGAGTTCCATGGATGCTACTAATTTTTTTAAGTCTATGCTTGCACGTGGTCAGTTGAGGTGCATTGGTGTCACTACGCCTAAGGAGTATAGGAAGTATGTAGAGAAGGATGCAACCTTTGAAAAAAGGTTTCAGCAAGTGTACGTGACAGAACCAAGTGTTGTTGATACTGTAAATATACTTCGTGGTTTGAAAGAAAGATTAGAAGGTGGCCATGGTGTAAGGATTCTTGATCGTGCTTTGGTTGTTGCGGCTCAATTGTCCAGTCGCCACTGCATCACTGGTATATGCTGCTCTGTTTTAGTGTATTCTTTAATTGGCAATGCAGTATATTAGTTTTGATTGGAATTGTAAGTTTTAGTCCTCGTGAAAAGTTTAGTCTTCGTATTGTTTGGCTTTAGACGTTATATGTTTAAATAAGTCATTTAAATGAATAATTTCGACTGTGTAGGTCGTCATCTTCCAGACAGGGCAATTGATTTAGTGGATGAGACTTGTGCGAATGTGAGAATCCTAGTTGATAGTCAGACAAAGGAAATTCACAACCTTGGAGAGAAGAAAATGCAGTTAGAAGTGGAACTTCATGCTCTGGGAAAAGAGAAAGACAATGCCAATAAAGCTCGTTTAGTAAAAGTAAGTGTTGATTATCTTACCGTGCTAGTTGGTTGTCCTTGAAATTTGGATTATGTTTTATAACTGTTGTAATTTTATTTTTATGTTCAGGTGCGGAAAGAGCTTGATGACGTGAGAGATAAACTTGAATCTTTGATGATGATGAAGGATAGAAACAAGAAGGAGAGGATAGATAAGATTCGAAGACTAAAGCAAGCAAGAGATGAGCTTGAGGTGAACTTTACTGCTCTAAAGGATGAGAAGCCTTATTATCTTGACACGGCTGCGGATTTGTGGCATGGCACAATTCAGGACCTGGAATCTGCAATTCAAGAACTTGAAGGGAACCCTGACGAAAATACAGAAACAGTTGGACCTGAACAAGTTGCTGAGGTCATTAGCCACTGGACTGGCATACCAGTGGCAAGACTCATGCAAGAGGATAATGAAAGGTTGATTGGTCTTGCTGACAGATTGCACCAGAGAGTTGTAGGGCAAGACCAAGCCGTTCATTCTGTAGCACAGGCTATGATAATATCAAGAGTCGGGGTTGGGAGACCTGAACAACCAACGGGCTCCTTCCTGTTCTTGGGTCCAACTGGTGTTGGCAAAACGGAGCTTGCAAAGGCTCTCGCTGAGCAACTTTTTGATAATGAAAATCAGTTGGTTAGACTTGATATGTCAGAATACATTGAGCAACATTCGGTTTCACGCTTAATCGGTGCACCACCTGGGTAAGTGGATTGAGTGTTTTCCTTTTTCAATTTACTGTGATTTTTGGGTATGAAGTACGGATGACTAACCCACATTTTAATCTTTCAGATATGCTGGACACGAAGAAGGTGGTCAGCTAACTGAACCAGTAAGGCGAAGACCTTACTGTGTGGTATTGTTTGACAAAGTAGAAAAGGCACACGTATCTGTGTTTAACACTCTTCTTCAAGTCTTGGATGATGGAAGGTTAACTGATAGCCAAGGCTGCACTGTGGACTTTAGAAACACAGTCATCTCATGACCTCTAACCTTGGGGCTGAACACCTCCTTACAGGAAATTCTTCAATGCAAGCTCGTGATAAAGTAATGCAAGAGGCATATTTCTTGGCACAATTTTTTTTACAAATGACTGAGTTTTGTTTTGTGTGTGTTTTCTTTGTTGTGACTCGTAACTTCTGAATATATTTTCAACAGGTAAAAAGATATTTTAAGCCAGAACTGTTGAACCGGCTTGATGAAATTGTTGTATTTGATCTTCTTTCGCACGAGCAGCTAAGAAAGGTTGCAAGGTTACAGATGAAGGACATTGCTTCTCGTCTTGCTGAGAGGGGAATTACAATGACAATGACTGATGCAGCTCTTGACTATAGCCTTAGTGAGAGCTATGATCCGGTTGGTATCATTATCATGATGATATTGTAAACATTGTTTACTGCACAACAGAGGTTGTAAGTACTTAATAAGGTTTGTGTTATGTTTCAGGTTTATGGTGCCAGACTAATTAAGAGGTGGCTTGAGAGAAAGGTTGGGGCGGTTATTGCTAAAATGCTTTTGAAGGAAGAAATTGTTGAGAACTCAATAGTTTACATTGATGTTGCTCCTGCGGGTAGCGAGCTAATCTACCGAGTTGAAAAGAATGGAGGGTCGGCTAATAACTCTGTATGACCCGAGAGAGGTTCAAGTTGATGCTTTTGGTTCTTTTGAACAATTTCTTTTCATACTTTCACATCTTCTGAATGTTTTTTTTCTGAAGAAGGTCGTCTTATAAATGTTGCATTTTGCTTTTGTAAGTTGATGTTTTCCTCCTTTTGAGCAACTTTTTTTCTGCATGTAGTTGTTGAAGGATGAATATCCCTAATGTTGAATTTTGTTTCAGGAAATAAACTAAATATAAACTGAATGTTATTTTTCTAATTCTGATTCTCACTCAAATCACTTTCTCAGTAACTTGCAAGTTTATACTTTATTTTCTGATGAATATTAGTATTGGTCAGAAAATAGGTAAACAAAGAAGATTTATTAAGGAAAATATTTGTTACTTGATATTAGATTTATTAAAATTAATTTTCTTATGAATGAACAAATTGTTTAATTATTTGTGCTTATGAATTTAAGGATGTGCTTGGAAATTCTTAAAATCAAGAATTATTTATATTAATTCACAAACTACATTTAACTAGTAATTTAATTCTAAAAAATCTTAAGAATAAATGGAATTCACAAAAGAACAAATATATACACACACTAAAATAAAATCAAAATTAAACTCTAATAATACTTATTCTAATTCAACATCCACAACATTACACTTCAAAAATCAATTATACGTTATATTAAATTAAAGAAAACGTATGTAGTAAACCATGTCAATACATACTAAAAATATACAAAAGAAGGTTTAGTCAACATTTACCAACTTTCATCCAACTTAATTATTAAAAATCCAACATTAAATTATAATTTATTATTCAGACATATTTTATTATTGTATACTATAACATATAATTCTCATAATTTTACATAAAAGTTTTCTACAAATATGATGAAAAATATGTTAATATGTAAATATTTTTTTTTCTATTTTTTGAAGCACATAAAAACATAAATTTACAGACACCATCGACCTCATACTATAATGCATAATTCTCATAATTTTACATGAAAGTTTTCCTATTTAAAGAAGTTACAAATCTATGATAACATTTGTTTGCATACTATAATNTAATTTTACATGAAAGTTTTCCTATTTAAAGAAGTTACAAATCTATGATAACATTTGTTTGCATACTATAATGCATAATTCTCATAATTTTACATAAAAGTTTTCCTATTTAAAGAAGTTACAAATCTATAATAACATTTGTTTGTTATCTGATGAAAAATATGTTAATATGTAAATGATTTCTTTATTCTATTTTTTGAAGCACATAAAAACATAAACTTGTGGATACCATCGACTTCAAAATATAAGGCATAATTCTCATAATTTTACATAAAAGTTTTCCTATTTAAAGAAGTTACAAATCTATAGTAATTACACTTATTTGTTATCTGATGAAAAATATGTTAATATGTAAACGATTTTTTTTTTCTATATTTTGAAGCACATAAAAACATAAACTTGTTGACACTATTAACCTTAAACTATAACGTATAATTCTAATAATTTTACATAAAAGTTTTCCTATTTAAGGAAATTACAAATCTATAGTAATTACACTTGTTTGTTATATGATGAAAAATATGTTAACATGTATATGATTTCTTTTTTCTATATTTTGAAGCACATAAAAACATAAACTTGGTGACACTATTAACCTTAAACTATAACGTATAATTCTATTAATTTTACATAAAAGTTTTCCTATTTAAGGAAATTACAAATCTATAGTAATTACACTTGTTTGTTATATGATGAAAAATATTAGAAATGTCAAAACGGATAACCCGACTTGACCCGGTCCGGCCCATTACGGGTTGGTCACTTAGTGAGCCAACCCAACCCGACTCATTTATTAGCGAGTTAGAAAAATTTGAACCCGGTCCGACCCACCACGGGTTGGTGGGTAAACGGGTTGGCTCACTAACCCATTTAATTACATTTTTTTTAAATAAAAAAGTACAATCTTTCTATAATTTAAATTTAAACAAATTTCACTCCCAAAAAATTATATTAAAAACAATTCAAAATAATAATAAAAAGTACACTATAAATTAATAGTTTAATATGTAACATAATTTCCCAAATTCAAAGATATCAAAAGAGCTTGTTCAAATAATGTATACTCAAATTGTTTAAATAAAATAAACAAAATCTTATACAAGCATGTCAGAACATGAAAAAATCATTTATGTCTTCAAATTTCCTAGAACAAAAAACAAATTCGCAAACCCCTATTTTTGTCATTATAGGGTTTTTTAAAAAAAAAAAAAGAGAAGTGAGAAAACAAAAATGTGGAGAAAAGAGAGAAAAAAAGGAAGGGTGTTTTACCTGCTCCTTGAATTCAATGAGCAGGTAAATGAGAGCACCGTCAAATGAGAGCAAGTACAATGAGAGTGATTTGTGAGAGCATAGGTTACTTTTTTGGTATACACAGCGAGTGAAGAGAGTATTTTATTTTGTAGGGTTTCATAAATAAAATAATAAATTAAAAAAATAAAATTAGGTAGATGGGTTGGTGGGCCAACCCGGCTCACCACGGGTTCAACCCGCATGAGCCGGGTCTAAATGAGCCGAATTGAAATCTGACCCGCATATAAGTGGGTTGTATTTTTCAAACCCAACCCGGCTCAAACCCGTGACGGGCCGGGTTGGCCCGCAGGTTGTGACCCATTTTGACGGCTCTAAAAAATATGTTAATATGTAAATGATTTCTTTTTTCTATATTTTGAAGCACATAAAAACATAAACTTGCGGACACTATTGACCTTAAACTATAACTTATAATTCTCATAATTTTACATAAAAGTTTTCCTATTTAAGGAAATTACAAATCTATAATAATTACACTTGTTTGTAACGTTACAAGACACCTTTTACACATTATGTGGGTTAGTAGAGGAAACTATAACTGGTTTATATTTTTACCTATGACATAGCCAACAAGGTGTGTGCAATAGATGGATAGGTATAAGCACTACACACCATAATCAACTACATGTTTATTTCCAAAAAAAATATTCGGTTTCCTTTTAACAACAAAGGGAACAATCTATGGAAAGGATTATGGATTTTTGTCATATGGAACATTTGGAGTCATAGGAACAAAGCTGTTTTTAGGCAAGGAAAAGTTGATGCAGAGAAAATTTTCTATGAGAAAATTAAGAGTGTGAACATGGATGAAGCACAAAATTTCTATTGTGAAGTTTTCATACGTAGAATAGTTCCAATTCTTAATTGAGTGCATTAGATATGTTTCATAGGTAGTATGAAGAGGTATAACAGAAACATAGGGGTAACCTAAGAAAAGGAGAGATAAAATAACTTGTAATAGAGAAAGAGAGGGAATAGTATATAATATACTGGAAATGCTTGTGTTTGTATCCAAATTTTGTGTAGGTGTTTTGAAGTTGCCAATAAGGAAAACAAAGTTTTATACCCACTGTAAAGGTGTACAAAATGATTTTTAAAGTTGATTACAGAAAGGGAGTTGAACTGTGGTGTGAAAAACCTTGTGAAGAATGAAGCAATACTCTAATAAGTGTTGGATAAATATTGCCTCGTGTGTTTGATGCAGTGCTTTTGATGTCTTAGTGCACTATTGTCTATAGGACTTAGATTGGCTAATATTTTGTAATTTTTTTCCGCAATATGTTGGGTTAGGTAAGTATATTTCTAAGCTAATGTACAAGTTTTGTACAAGTTTGGCAGGAAAAAGTAATTAAGAGATATATTATCACAATCCATGTTGTAAATATCATGTAAGGGTAATTGTACCCAAGTACATTTATAAATTTATGGTTTTTGTTGGAGATAAAAAAGGTTTAATCATGTTTTTAGTCCCTATTTTTGTATGAAAATTTCAAATTGGTTCAATAATCTTTTTTTGTTTTGATCAGGTCCTCATATTTGAAAAGGTGATATAATTTACTATATTAATAACGTTCACTAGTATAACGAAGAGATACGATAATGATTATTTTCGCATTATAGCAACGGTTTCATAACCGAAGCATATTGAGACAAAGTAAAAAAGGGAATACTTTTGGCCTTGGTAAAGAACCAAAATCAAAAGTTGAAGCTTTTGCTTCGGTTGTAAAAAAATTGAGATAGTAAAAAGAAAAAAAACTAAAAAAGAAAAGAAAATACTTTTGAATCTATGACACCAATTCCAATAGCAACCGTTGCCATACCTTGTTAGAGTTTAAATAATTATTTAATTTTCAGACTCTATCGCAGTGGTTCTTGGAAACAAAGGCAAAGATAAAAACTTATATTCTCTTTTCTGAACATTGTGCAACATGCAGGGGGACAAATAAGTACGTTTATCAACCTCTCTTGAATATAGTAAATAATTTATGTATTAAATCTCAAACGAAAAACTAAGGCTAATTCAATACAATAATATATTTTCGTGTTATGGCAACAGTTTTAGAACCGAGACATGTTAAAGAGAGGTAAAAAAAAAAGGAGACTTTTGGTCTCGGTTAAGATTCAAAACCAAAAGTTGAAGCTTTTGCTTCAATTGTAAAAAACACCAAGATAGTACATAAAAGATTTAAAAAAAATAATAATTTTGGGTCTATGGCACCAATTTCAATAGCAACCATTGTTATAGACTTTGTCAGATTTTAAATAATTATTTAATTTTCAAACTATATAACAAAGGCAAAGACAAAAACTTATATTCTTTTGTCTGGAGACATTGTGTAACATGCGGGGAACAAATAAGTACATTTACTAACATTCCTTAGAGATAGTAAATAATTTTTGTATTGAACTTCAAATGGAAAATTAAAGTTAATTAAACACAACAATATATTTTCGCATCCAATTAATCACATATCAAACATACAAAAATTGAATAACCTACTACAACATTATATAAAATTAGATGCTCATATTAAAAAATAAATTTTAGACAAACAAATAGGAACCTGGGAGCGAAAAAGAAAAAAAATAATGGACAACCGTGCAACTACTCGCATATCCGAACGCACCAAAAGCCCATAAAAGAAAAATAATAATACTGGGAGTATAGTATAATTTTGATTAGTGAACCATTTTACAGTATTACGATAAGTTTAACACATGAATTTTTAGATATTATTCGTTCTAGATTAAATCTTTACCAAATTGTTTTTGGTGTTACTTTAAATAGTTTCTTATCAATAATGAATGTATCTTGCTCTATCCGATAACAAACTTGTAAAAAATAATATTTTTTTCCCTTTTTTACTTAAATTTTCATTATTTGAAATTTAGTTATACATGAGTTAGTGTAAGTTTAGTATTGATTTTTCCATTACTCATACTTATTATTTGCCTTGATGTGAGAACATGGATATGATTGATGGATAATGTGCTATTTGGATATATGGATTTTGTATCAAATAAAATGTTTTAATTTTTTTTAGACAATAATTAAAATTATATTGTTTTAATAAATACATGTCTTATGCACGTACTAATTGTGTCGAATGTTGATAATTTGTGAGTGTTAAAATAATAAGTTTAACGAGATTTCATACTTTACTGATATATTGATAGTCAGATAGGTAGAAATTTATGGCATCAAATAAAAATGATAAATTTCTTATCTATAGCTGTATATTAGGACGATTCTGTGTTTTTTTTTTATTTATAAATTTTATGGTTTGAATAAACGTTTTAAATTTAACAGTTTTATTCATTTAATTGTTTTTCTAAATTTAATTATTTTTTAACTATTAAACTACTTACAAAATAAATAAATATTTTTACAAATAATTTATAAAAAATATTTAAATTAATTTTATAAAAGTAATAGTAATAGTTTTTTTTACTTTTTATTATTATATAAAAAGGGTGAACAATGTGTTGTCACTAAAAAATAGAAATATAATAGAAGTCACCAAAAAAATTGTTGTCAGGAGTTAAGACTCTATTTTTTTTATTTTTGCAAAAATCTCATCATGCCTCGGTATAAAAAAAACGAAATATTTCTGTTTTTAGTAACCAAAATATATATACAATATTTTAATTTAACTTTTATTTTGTAATATAAAATCCGCACCCTACAGGCTTTATTTCATTTCCCTCTCTTTTATTTGTGCCGCTGCAAATCCTAATCCTCTTCTTCCTTTATCACCCTTTCAAATTATCCCTATTTACTTTTTCTATATTTTTCTTCTTCTCAAATTTTCTTCCCTGCATTGCTCTTCTGCAACGCAAGAACAATGGACAGTGGCGGCCACTACAACCCCCGCACTGTCGAAGAGGTTTTCCGGGACTTCAAGGGCCGCAGGGCTGGCATGATCAAAGCCCTTACCACTGGTCTCTCTCTATAATTTTTTCTTTTCTGTTTTCAGATTCTTAGCACTGAAGTTTGTTACTCTATTTGACCGTGTCTTTGTTTGTCTTTGCAGATGTGGAGGAGTTTTATCAGCAGTGCGATCCTGGTTAGGGTTTAGCCTTTTCTTCTCTCTTACGCTCCTTCTCTTCTTGCTTCTTTCTGCGTTCTTTCACTCTCCAATTGTGCTCACCTTTTTTCTTTTCTTTTTTAAAAAAAATTTTAGTGGTTTCCGCTGTTTTTTTTTTGTTGTTTTTACGAAGTGATTGTGTGAACTTGTTGATCTTGTGTTTTGCTTAAATGTTAAATTGAGTTGCTGGTTCAATCCGAGTGGCTCTTTTTTGCTTGAATAGATGTCCGTGTAAGAAGCACAATTTTAGTGCTTGGTGATTTTTGTTAACTTTGCTGTTTGTTGGGTGCGGTGCATTGCTGCTTTGCTGTGTGGACTTGTTAGACATTTTTCTTCGGTTATTAAGCTGAATGAATTGGATGATTTTTCTTCTTCTGACCTTTTAGTATTAACTACATTTTATGTTCTGAGCTCTTATTGATTGGGATTAGTTTTTTTGGGGGGCCGGGAGGATATTCTATTTACACCCTCTTTTTTTTTTTATTTATACAGCCCTTTTTCGTTTTTTGTATTTTTTGTGTGACAAAAATACTCTTATGGGAAACTAAGTTCCAGAACATATAATGGTTTTCAATATTTTTTCCTTAAAATAAAACGTTCCATTCTGATAAATCAATACAATAAGTAAAGAAGCTAATTGTCATTTAAAATAATGCGAAGTTATAACATATAAGAACGGGACTCCACTATTATTCATATAATATTCTAATAACTTTTTGTGATGTTTTAATATTCATTCAGTTTAGCTAAATACTCTCCCGTCAAGATTTCCCACATGACATTGTACATTTTATGCTTGGCCAAAGTTCATTCTTCATACTAAACATCGATTTGTATTATATAAGTCAAATATTGAAGTAATTAAGAGGCGATGACCAAATATACAAATTTTTGAATCCTATATATATCAAAAGCAAATACATGCAGGACAGAATCTCAACAAGCTCCATGGGAAGAATATGTGAGACTCCTCTTGGACCACCTCGAGAGCCTTCTCAAATCTTGGTGTCATCATCTGATTTCTCGGCTAATATATTTTGATTCTTCTTCAAGATTACAACTATTTCTCCTCTTCTAAGTTGTCCACAAAGTTTCCTGGTTTTGGAGCCATTCTCCCAGTGCTTTTCCCTACTATGGGATGGTGGGTGGATAATAATAATGTGGTTTTTGAAGCAAGTTGAGTAGGAGGTATAGTTTTAGAATTCTTTCGAAAGAGGTTGAGTTCGGTAGATGATGATGAAGAAGAATCTAATAGGTCGGCTATCTCGACTAGTGCATTGGTATGGTAGTATGGCGTTGCAGATTGTGTAGATTACAAGTCCTAGGTTGGGCATGGGGATCATACATTGACACATTGTGGAATCGAAGGTGGCCCACAAAATGATCTTAATCCATGAAAGCTTCATGTGCCCACCATGTGTGTGTGCGAGATTGTGGGAACACCATCTGACTTAGAAAAATGTTATGTATGGAGAGAGTTTCCCACTCTTAAGTCACAAGCACAAGACCTTTTCACATGCTTACAAACCATATCATTGTTTCTAGGAGTTATCACAATCTCGTCACGTTGTTTACAAATTTTCTTGTGTTCTTAACTTATCATGAATCGCGCTTGCTCTTACTAAAACTTCCAAAACTCCCATAACTCAGTGGACTTCATTTAAGTTTAACCCGGGCTTGCTCTTATTAAGACTTCCAAAACTCCCATAACTCAATGAACTCACTTCATTTAAGTTGGACTACTGTCTAGAGTGTGTACTATCTTGGGTACTAGAGTGGGCTCTCACCTACCAATAATGAATTGTATCCACTGTCGTGGTTCTCAAGCTGGCTTTGTGATCTTTTATCACCACACTTGTCAAAGAAACCTTACAATCATCTCTTGGCTACTGACTATAATTATTCTCTGCTTTGAGGATATCTTCTTTAATGACATAATTCTCTTGATAGGATTAATTTTCCAAGATTTGTGGGATCTTTAAACACACAATATAAAGGTTCACCATAATGATTTCACAATACAGAGCCATTCCTCTCGTTGCATGTACTTCTTCCTTTGTGGGCTTTTCCATCATAATAATTACATGACCGAAACTTTACATGCATGATCCTTCCCATCATCATTCATAAAGTGTTATGAAAGTTGTTTCTTTATCAATGTTCATGCATAATGTACTTTAGTCTATGGTCTTGAAATCTATGAGTTTGTAGTTATTTAAGTCTTTTAATAAAATTCACACTTTAATTTGGGATCATCATTTTGGAATGATAACTAGTCATTGGAAGATGTTAAGAAGTGGATTTTAAGTATAACTCAATTCCACTAAACTGGCTTGTAAGGTGAGATTTTCACACATACGTATATTTTAAATTGACTTTAACACCTTCCTCACGATGAGGTTAGGATAATCTATGATTTTGATACCGTGTTAAGAAGCGAACTTTAAAAAGTATACTCAACCTTATAAAATTGGTTTGTAAGATGAGATTTGCATATATATATATATATAAAACTCTCTAAATTAATTTTATCTTTATTCGATGTGAGTCTTCCAACAAAAGAATTTTTGTTCTCTTGAAACACTTAAGTATTCCATTCATTCTTACTTTCATTCACGTTATAGTAATGCAATCCATTTCAAAGCCGAGGTATAATTACATGAACAAGTATATTAAAATTGTCCTAGGAATTGGTGTTAATCACCTAGAACTTGGTATGACCTACATTACCTCCATATAGTGTAAATTTTACATAGTCTGACCTAATGCGACATAGGATCAAACAGTGTAATTTAATTATACTGAGGTTGGTTTACTAAGTCCATTACCATTTCTATTAAGTCCTAAACTTTTCATAGAGTAGCTATCAGAAATAAACATTGCAGATAAACTAACTTTGTATCTGCTTGAAATTAGTATAGACAATTGCTGACATATACTATTAACACTAATGTTTGTTTAATTATTAAATTGAAATTTCTA